>NC_091936.1:30722470-30914970 GCF_041260155.1 Ptychodera flava | reverse complement strand
CATTCTTGCATTCTCGAAATAAATATTAAACAAATAAATATATAAATAGTATACAAACAAAATAACATATGTTCAAGCTTTACTACTTGTAACACCTACAGCTACTTTTCAGTATTGTGTTGTGCTATTTTAATCTCAAAGAATGATGAAATTACCAAATACCTTATAAACAATCTACAAGTTCATTCAGTGCTGTTATAGTTGTTATAGTTGAAGCATTGATTTAGACATGAATTATTTTTAATGATGACAGTGTTCACTGCACATCTCCAAGTTAGTCTAACAAGCTCAATATTGTGCATTTCATCATACTCTGAGTAAAACAAGAACTTCAAGTGAAACACACAGTACACAAAATACTAAAAAATAACCAAAATATGTACAGGTACTGACCCTCAATACCTTTCCAAATGATGCATACTCCAAGGCAGGAGATCAAAATAGAACACACTTTGAACATATGTATAACATGACCATTGTGATTTCAATGCACTTTCCACAACCCAGTGTCTGCCTTTCTATGACTACCCAAGATATTCAATGTTACTCCACTGTAATGACAGTCTGCCATTGGAATAGTCAGTCCTTCATGGGCTAACTATAAAAGACTCATTAATGCCATTTTTTCTCCTTTTTCAGTATTTTTTCCTGTGTCTCCACTACGTATTCTAGTTCTTCCTATAGCATGATGAAATAACCAGTTTCAACCTAGCCTCTGTATCATTACCAACCATTATTATTGTTGACAAAGGAAGTCAATTTTCAATAATAATATTGCTCATTTTACACATAACAACTGCATTGTGAGGTTTAAGACTTGGTATTTCATCATGCTACAAGAAGTTTAACAAGGAACTCCAGCTTCAACAAGGAACAAAAATGCTGAAAAATATTCTCTGTCTGTCATGGTGTAAAAAATTTTGGTGGCCCACCCCTTACCTTCCCTGGAATTTTCATGGCCCATCCCAAGAACACTCATTTTTTTCGTGCCCCCCCCCCCATTTTCTCTTCTGGCCCCCTGCCGTTAATCGTGCTAGGTCCCTTACCGGTACCTGAATTTGGGCCGACGTAAATTTGCCGTCCTTTGTGACCTCTGACTTGTCAAGGTTCAAGATGGCGGATTTGAATACTTGTGCGCTGTTTCTACTGTTCATGATTTTCCGGCGGTTTTTATTTACGCACAAGAAGGGCACATATGACTACCACTCGTCATTTTACGTCTCCTCCGTGCTCCAGTTAGTCCCACGAACCGCCATATTCTACGCGCCAATGCGTTACTCAAAATGAACATGTGAGGGCGTCAACTGGGACCAGGGCCGACGTAACGTGTCCACACAGGCGATTTGCGTCGGACCAAATTTTGCGTCGGCCCTGAACCCCCCCTTCTCACCGGGACCAAACTGTGTCGGCCCAAGGCCGACGCAGCGTGTCCACATTGGTTATTTTACGTCGGCCCCGGCCCAGCACCGGTGCTACACCGACGCAAAGTGGTCAATCTGAACAAGGTAACAGACATGGTGCAACCCACTACAAGGACGGGAAAGGGAGAATCACTCCACTTTGACAAAACAATCTCCGTTTTTCACATAACATGGCAAGATTTTGAAAATGGCGGGAAATTTAAAAATGAACAAAAACATGTTCAATTTCTCGCCTATTCTACCACAAGCAAAAACGTTGTTGAGGCCTAGTTAATAACGATATCGTTCAATCTGCAGATTGCAATAATATCTGAGGAAATCGGAGGTACCTTGATGTTGGACAAATTTCTCAGAGTTGCAGCTCATGGGCCTTTATACAAACAAAAAACAAAACAAACATAAATTCAACGGTGCCTTCGAAAATGACGAGGAGGTGGCCGGTGACTACGTATACACTGATGACAACAAATGAAAGGAAATATTTTATGTCACCGACATAAGGCGTACGTCGCTCAGTTGCGTTAAGCTTCCCTATAGGACGCAGATTGACCCGGCGCAAGGTAGGCAACATCGTTTGGACCGGGGGACTTTTACTGCACGTACGGTTCATAAACATAAGTGTAAAAATGTCCAAGCGAGATTTCATGTTGTCTTGGGATCACGTTAAGTTTCTTACCTGCTTTAATTACCCTTCAAAACGTGAGTATATGCAAGCCGTGTATAATTGAATATAAATATTTCGTGTTGTTTGGTGTCAGGGTAATTGAAATATTATTCTGAACAGTTCATTTCTTGTCATCCATCATGACAAACGACCACCTATACATCGATCTACTGTAGCGCCAGTTTTTATCATCTCTCTGTCTGTGCGTCTCTTTCCGACAGCCTACTCTGTCTCCGTTTTCCTATCTTTCATTTCTGCCAGCTCCAAGGACGACGAAGACAAAATTGCAACTCTAGGCCCTCGAGGCAGATCTACGATCTTCCTCACGTATTGTCTTTTGCTCTGTGCAATGGTTTTATCAATGCTGCAAGGGCAGTTGAGATACGGGGACAGGTGTAGCCACTACCTGTGGTCTGAAACGACTTTTGAATCAGTTGTTTGTATTATTCCTCTGAAGACATTTCTCCTCCCCGAAGAGAGAGATCTCTCTAATCCGTGTTACGCTTTGTCATAACAAGTATGTGTAATTTCCTCTGCAAGATTAATAGAAGATGATTAAGCCGTCTTCGTTATCTTGTCTTTATGCGAACGGTGGGATTACTTGTCCTTGATTAATGCAGTGCAAAGCGCTTCATACCGTAATCTTGGAAGATCAAAATCGTCGGCCTCGTTCAATTACATCTTTTCGACATCCATGCTGGCTGTTATTTCATAAGGCCTTTTCGAAATGAGATTTTAAATATATCGTACATACATTAGAGGCTTACATCAAATCCATTCGCACGAGGGAAGATGAAAAGTGCGTAGCCGTATCAAATGACTCATGAGAGCACAATCTTAATCAACTGACGTCCAAGACATTAAGGATTCATTGGTTTATTTTGAAAGGAAGAAAATGTGTATTTCCCCTAACTGAAATTTCCTTATGAGATGATTTTTACAGTCAAAAAAGGTTCCAGAATGTAAAACAGTACCCCAAACGCCAAAAATTTGTGATTATCGCGCATATTTAGACAAGATTTGTCTCCCGCCATTTGAATTTTAGGCGGTAAAAAATTGTGATGGGCAGACGCTTCTTTGACGCATGCACAGTAATTCACTGTATGATCTTTATCAAAATCATACTGTGTATCGTCTGTGGGAATATCACAAATGCACAAAGATTTTCTTGAAGTGGTTATTTAATAATGTACTCGCGTGTCTCGGCCTGTCAACTTGTAACATCGTATGAGCTATAGTATTGTTTTTACGTACTAGGAAGGCGAGTCCAGTACATGTTACGTGTGTCATGTCCTCCGTCTTTTACACGAATCGTGTTTTAAATTTTCATGTTTCAAAGATATATTGGAAAAACCAGGGAAGATACAATCTTGCGCGGAATGCGAAATCGCCAAACCAGTGAATTAATTGGATGCGATTGATTGCGTTGACTTGAAGTATAGTCGAAAGGGCCGCCACGTACACTACCATGCTGAAACTTCGGTAAAATACCTTGAAATTCGGCATCGTGAACTAATTTCAGCGAGTCGTGCCATTCAAAGTATCCGTAAGATTTAACAGTGTGAACACCAGCAAAATTCAATTTATTCTCCGAATAATCACTCCTTATCAACTTTCCAATTTGTACCTGACCAACCTGCAGGGTACACTTTAATTCCGCGCCATCGACCTTCCTTAATTATGCACATCAATTAACCTAAAACTTAATGCGATCTTCTATAGGAGAGCTTGAATGTCTGTTTTACATTTTATGGATGGAATTAAGTGACTTTAACGATGTTGACCTCTATCGAGTGTGTTAAATTAAACTTAATTCGAGAGGTGAACGGTTGAGGATAAAATGATCTAAGGAGGGGCAGGGGTTATCTCGAGGAGGAAGCCACTTTCGAAAGGGGCAATATGACAAAGCTATCATGAAAACCGCCAAACCTGTCTTCTTCACGGCGCGTTGGGCTGTCGTGGCAGCCGCAGACAGTCGTGTTCGTCAAATGCTATCATGCACGGTATCCAGAGTTACGGCGGCACCGTGTCAGTCGTGGCTAACTCTCCGTTAAATAATCAGATCATCATGGTAAGCACCACGAAAGTCAAATCATCTGGAAAAATCCCCACTGTAAATGAGAATACTACTCGTACGGTAAGAGAACAGGACTGGGCTAAAATATCTCAGAAAATTAGGATAATAAAGTCATACTTTTGGCGGGAAAATGAATTTTTATCCAAGTCAGAATTATGGGGTTTTTCCAAACCAAAACTAGCAATTGAACTTTTCTCAGTTTTTTTCAGTAATGCGAAACAAAACACTGTGCTTTTATAAAATGAACTCCCGCAATGCATTTCCAGTGTCGTGGTGGCTTTCAGTTATAATCAAGAAGTCTTGACCCCGCTCGGGTCGGTTTTAGAAGGCCCATCCATGGATGGACTGAGGCCCATCCCACATGCACGCTTTAAAGGTGAACAGAACTTTTAAGCGTGGCAGTGCTTTATTCTCTCGATGTTGTGTTTTCCTAAAGCAAATAAGTTCCCCCAGCTGTTTTTTTCGAGCCCACTCAAGCATATTGCATTGTCTGTCGCCATGGTAAAGCACAGAGCTGACAAATCTCAAGGTCGTGACCTTGACCTTGCGGTTCGGCGAGATAGCATTTATCCATCCTTTGCTTCCTTGGTCAAGTTAAGCAAGCAGACCACCTCCTTACCTCCTGCCATTGCAGGCTTTGCAAAACGATTGAAAAGTTTATTTTTTTTATTCATCCAACAGGCGATCTCAATTACAAGATGATGTACCCACTACCAAATGGAGCAATGAGGAGTAAAGTGCCTTGTTCAGGGGCACAACACCGTGCTTGAGTCTCGAACTCACCATCCTCTGACAGTGACACTGACTTTGTGTCAGTATGCACCGAGTGGAAATTCTTAACAGCCAAAAGAAGGCCTAGACTGTAAAAGTTTACATTTTGTCCTGTAATTTTGTTGCGTGTATCGACTAAACGCTGTCAGTCGATTGTCTAGAGCCCCTGTCTACACACTTCGAAAAGTCCGATCTGCCCACACAGTTTGTACATACGTCTGACCCACATTGTTTTTTTTTGTTGACAAATATATATAATATGACCGGAACTAAAGTCACTTCTCAATAAAACAACAATTCCGGTGACCCTGCAACATGCTGTGTTGACAAGCTGAGTATTGTAGTGCTATTCCACGTGCTCATTGGTGTGTATATAAAGAAACTTTAAAGCTAACATACTACAGAAAAACACAAGCTGGTTACTGTAGGTCTGTCTCTAATAGGGTCCAATACAGGACAGAACTTGCTAGAGTCACTCTCGTATTGATAGCGATGAAAGTAACGAGTTGTCTGTCATTGGTCCCGTTTGAAGAGGAGAGAGGCCTCTACACAAAACAATCAAATAAACATTGTAAACGAAGTAGTGAACAAACAAACGCGACGGGACACAAAATGGATGCGATATTTTTTCTCGTGTCCAGGATTGATTGCATGTATGAGACTTGTCGACATGAAAGGGGATGGTTTTCAGGGATCTGTCTGTGTAAACACAGCGGATTTGCGTCCGAGACGAGATCGGATTGATATGACAACACAACGTAAACGTTCCCTCTTACTAACTGAGATCATTGCTCACATTTATTATGAAAAAACACACTCGGCAAATGTGATTTTTATGACTAAAGAGAGATCACGGGTGATCCGTGACGGGTTCTGTTCTGTCAACAATTCATACGCTAAATAGGGCTGTCCCGCCCGGGGCCGGGTAAACCAACAGACGGTGCAGCTGTCCCATTGGCATGCGACTTTTTTTCTTAAACTTTTCTATGAAGCTATCCCAATTGAGAAACATTATGCAAATGGCGAGTCCTCAGTGCACTCGCTTTCTCACGCTTTGCCCATAGTCATCACGGCACATCGAGGTCAAAGGTCGCCGTTCGGGGCAAGGCAGTTCGCATTTTCAAAGAAAAAAATCCAGCACACCTTTTCTTCGGCACTTCCGCTCGAGTATATGAATGGAAAGTCGGTCATGTAGACACCAACAAGCCCATCTGGAAGAAAACTAGATGTTTTTTTGCCTTTTTTTAATCGTTGAAAAGAAATCGCTTTCTGGAGTCGACAATGAGAAGCCCGCCTTCTACAATAATGTGTCTTCCTGTTCGAAACCACACCACCATGCACTTGCGAACCGTTGGTCTCGTGTAACGACGGAAGAATTTCTATCGTTTAAACAAAACTGTAGACACACTGAAATGAACTCGGCCAGGGGGCTATCGTTTTGTTTTAGGTTTTTATAGAACAATCCAATTCCTTTCACTTTTCGGCCGAAAGCTCCCTACCGTGCAACGTGAAAATCTACTCACACTGCAAAATAGTACGTCTGACATTGAGGACAGTGTGTCCGGGCGAACATGTGGGTCAAGGTGTGAACACCTCACGTTTAGAAAGTTTAGAAGACACTAGGTCTGAAAAAGTAGCTTAATTTACGAACTTGCCATTAAGAGGTCGGGGCAGGTCAACATGTTCCATGTAATCTTACCCAAAATCTTAATGAACAAAACAAGTGCGCCAGCTTGACTACATATTGACGCCCATGCCTTTTCCTCAAGTATGCGAACACGTCTTTGGAACAGAATAAACAGTGCAGAGCTCAGATAGCATTGCCCGCAGCTATCAGACACTAGGAGTGAAATGTGTACATTTCAACCCCTATTCTTTCTGAACCCGTATGAGTGCGCAGGTCCACGCAAAGCGCGCGGAATTTCTGTTGACAAAAAGGCCACTTCCAACTCTACCGTCTGGTCCGATATGCTGTTGTCCTAAGTGTTTTAAGTTTAGTTAGGATTGGAGCGCTACAGTACCGTTCCACTACCAGGAAACTCAAGCCATTATTCACAAGACTATTTGTTATCATTCTGGGAATGTTCTAGGTGCTCTTTTCTGCCTGTCTGTCTGTAGTTTTGTGAGGTGCAAACTATTTAACTTTGTCAAAATTGCTTTCCCTGGGAATGTCGTACTTGACCCTGGAAGCGCATCTTCGAGCTATCATGTTCAAAATTTAGGTTTCTGCCCGATTTTTACGTCACTGTTACACTCTCCTGACGGTTGCCAGGCTAATTGGTAAATTCTGCTCATTTCATGACACTGTGAAGGAGGAAAAATCGTTTGATTCAGTGTCGAGGGTGACGAAAAAATCAATTTCAAAGAAAATCATGCGCTGTGTGTCAATCAGTGTCTATACGTCGGCAACCAACGCACCTTGTGCGATGATGGATGGGCCCGTATTCATTCGCTCAAAAACTTAGTTATTGAGAGTGACTATGTGTTGTGATGTCACCATGCGCGCGCACGTGTTTTCATCGACGAGTGTGTCTGCGAGAGAGTGGACTTCATCAGTGCAGTGCCAGCGAGCGCTTCAAAAGGATCGCGCTGTCTGATGCCTGTGCAAGAACGCAGCTACAGGCTGAGCGGGTCTGCAGCAAAGACTTAGAACGAAAGACTTCTGCATGGAACGTGGAGAGTTCACCTGTCATCAAACTGTCCAGAAAGGTGTGATCGTAACGCACTGTGTCATTCGTCCCGAGGTGTGAGTATTTATCTACATTACCATAACAGTTACAGAGATTTCCGTTGCAAACTGTAAGCCAATACACACAACCTTTCATCGGTGGGACCGACCAGTTTGCTCACCTACTGACTTGGGCGATTGCATTATCCGGCGTGGCGGCACTTTCTACAAGGGCTAACGTGACAGCGATCGACTTGCTACGACTCTTGTGCCGTTGAAGAGCATCGGAAGTGGACGTAAATATTTTCGTTAACAACTTACCGGGATTAAAACTGTCGTGTTGTTTTGAGATTACCAGTGTTGTAAACAAGAGACGCGACCAGCTCTCCTATTAAAGGACAACTAGCGGCAGAACGAGTTGACTATCACCTCTTGACTGCCATCATCAAGTTTTTATCGAAGCATTTAGGATAGCAATTACATCCTGCAGCAGACGACATTTATCTGCCAAAGGCTTTGAGGAACAAACTTTCACGTGCCAGAGTGGCAGATTGTGAGAATACACTCAATTTTGCAGAACGAGGAAAAAAAACTGTTTTCAAGAAAGACATGACCACTTTGTACGGGATTCAGTTAACGTGGAAGTCTACCTACTCTACGATGAAGGTATTGATTTTTTCTTTTCATGTCTGTCACATAAATGCATTGTTTTGCTCATGAACAATTCAAAGAGCCTATGCCGCGACTTTTGCAGACTCGTCTCTTTCCAGCAGCAGCAGCAGCGGCGGCATCAACAACAGCGAGCGGAGGCCGTCGCGTTCACAAAACCGCAACGTGCAATCACGCGCGACTTTTCCAGCCATCCGCGTGTCGCTGTGTAACCCCAGCACCTTCAGTTACGCTCTCCGTCATTCGGAGACTCAGGGTCACGATTAATGGGGTAGGGTCATTGCCTAAGTGGGCCATCCGGCCATCCTTCAAAGCTCAATGCATCTCCTCTTCGGTCCTGTGAGGAGAGACTGTCGTCTCTGGAGATAGCCCACAGGGACCAGCGTTCGTCATACTAATGCTGCGTCGTTGTGTGCCAGCGTTATGTATAGTTTCATTTTTTCTGGGATGACAGCTTCATAAAGTAAGAGTCCATAACCTGCGAGCTCAATATGAAAATGTTTACACTGTGCTCTACAAGAGACGAACACTTATCCAACCCGCAGCTTTAGTGATTATAAATATTTTAGTTGGCTGCTCAACTTTTCACAAAAAGTACTCATGATACATTTTTCAATTTCGGCTAACAAAGATAAAAAAGTTTTCAAGCAAATATTGACGTCACATGACAAGATTCAACCTCTTACACGCAAGACAACTGGAGGATGAAGTGTCTTTCAGTTGCCATTGTTGTTTTTGAGTCGTTTTTTATTGTTTAACCTGAACGTCGCCCGTCTTTAAGCTTTTTTTGAACCCCGCACTTTGCTCATGGTTCTCATGCGTGCGGCTTTGAATACGATTCTAAGCATCTTAGGCCAACACAACGCCTCTGTTGAGGTCGCATTATCGACACTATAAATGTGGTTCAGAAGACAGATTTAAACACAGCAAACGCTTTTGTTCAATACGTTAATAGGCATCTTCTGATTGTCACGCTCCCGAATTCAGTCACGGTAGCACATCTGCATCCTTGAATAGGGTCATAGGTCATGAACCACACCCACGTATTGACAGAACACGAATGTTTTATTATGTTCTAAACATTTTCACCTATTTTTGGGGGTACATTTCAAACCGCAAACGATTTCGCAAATTTCCACCTGTTGCAAATTAAAAAAAAAGTGTCACAGATATGCCCATGGTAACGCCAAGATGGAGAAATTGTGAGTGATGGGATGTCTATAAAGCGCCGATGAAACGCTTTACTGATCTTCCTTGCGTTTCTCTGTATCACCTGTGAGTGCCATTGAGAAAAGGCGAGAGAAACAACTGTGCTTATCGGATTTAAAGGAATAAAATAAACGTTCCGGTACATTGCTAGATTCTAATTGGCCTCTTGTATCGTCGCATTGTTCACGCCCATTACGATAGTGCGAGCGAACGTTAAATGTGGGTATAGAATTGACCTCGGCTTGCCGGCTTAGAACTCAGTGAAATAGACTTAACAAGGGATTTTTGTTCTGCGTTCCTCAATAAAGTTCTTTGTTGATGCGTTCAGCTAGGAGAAAAACACCCCGCCTCTGATTTAAGGGTGGCCGATGATATTCCACAACAAACCTCTGACAAATCTAATGACATTTGTCCGTGAGAGACAACATGACGTAATAGACAGGGGCGTTGAGGTTGTGAGATATGGGACCATGGCCAAGAGACATGCGAAAGAGGCCAACAAACACCGTTAGATTTGACACACACAACAGACAAGCAGACAGGCAGACAAAACCGCTTTCGGCTTTGACTGTAAAAGAAATCCGCGCGACTGTTGTCATAACGATGACATCACGCATAAAGCAGACTACCACAACTAGGCGCACTCAATAAGTCGGTTTTTTTCTTTAAACGACGAATTCATGCTCCTGCAACAGACCACGCAGAGGATTCATCAGAGAACACGTGTCTGCACGATCGGCAGCCTGCTTTACAGGCGGTCAATGCAGAAATATGTCGCAGGAAATATATCCCTGGGCCATCATTAGACAACCCTGCAATCCGAAGCGCTGATTCGCGATTTATAGTGGCGCGTTAAGCAATCTTTACTGCACGTAATGTTTTTCCTGTAAAACAACATTTAACGTGCTAAAAATTTGTACCACACCCAGTCGTAATTAGAGGAAATTCCGGAACGTTTAGTCTCTGAACTCAGGGCACCGAAAACAAATGCGGCCAAGTGTCGCCGGGTGCCTGAATGCGAGAATCAGTTGTTTATAGTTCTTCGCTAAAAGCTAACCCGTGTACATGTGACTAAATGCATTTGGGGCGACTGTTAGAGTAATTGTCAAATTTTCAAGGTAAATACCGACGACAACTTTGTTTTGTGCGCGCCATCGTACCAAGCACATAATATGTGCAAACATACGTACTCACATATATTTTTACCGATGTAGTCCTATTGGGGATATTTTTACTTTGATATATATAAAGATTTATGGCACAAAGGGAAGCGCTGTACCAAATCGACCTTATCATACTCCTATAATTCAATAGAGCTGATCCTAAATACACAACACATGCGGGTGTAAAGCAACAGCTTCTCTACCCGTATAAATAGATCAACAAGAATTGCGCGTTTGGCGTGCGGTTAGATGGTGCTTTTGTTTATACATATGGCGTTTCTCGATGCCCCTCTCCACCCCATCATTTGATGCAGGTTCGATAGCGGGTCCAATGGACGTCCGGCAGGGTCTCATTTTACTCGGTTCACCTGAAAAATAGTGGGCCTAATTGGCCTTCCTTTTGAAAACAATCTAAAGGGGCACACACACAGCTTTATGATGCAATTGTACCCCCTAGCTTGGCGTGGATTCGTAATTGTTTTGGGGCGGGTCCAGAGTTCTACCGTGTTGCCTTTTATTCGAATCATGAATTAATTTCTATGTTTCGGCGTCCGCTATTACGATCATGCAGCAACAACGAACGTGCGATGGTGTCACCAAAATCCCGACTCTTCGAAAGCAGTACAAAATCAACTCCGATTGTATTGACTGAAACAAAATAGCTCAGGAAACCAAAATTATTGAAAGCTAAAATATTTAGATTGTTGTTATTAATCTTTACCAGAAAAATGACATATTCTGCTATTTTGACAAGAACTGTCTGTCCAGCGCTACTCCAGTGCGTTAGTCTGCGCGGTCGTACCTTGGAAAGTAAGCCTCATCCTGTATGAAGTACAACATGGATTGCGCCCCGTGCAAGATAAATTAACGGTGAAAACTTGTGGATCTCAGCCACGTTGTGTCTTATTTCGATCTTTCCGTAACAATTTGTCCAGCAGACATGATATTATGACCCGGCTGTGCTTACTGCGGCAGTGATGACTTTCTCGGGTTTTTGAACATCCCCTCGTTCCATGTTAATTATTCACGCGTGTGCGACGTTTGAGAAGGAAATAAAAGGGTTTAAGTATCTTGTGTATCCATTAAACGAATAAAGTGCCCAATGCAGTCGCCAATATTCCGACTTGAAGACAATAAGGTTTACTCTCTTCGATAATTTTGCAAGTCTAAATGCCAAAGGGTCAGTTTGATGTGATTTAATTTGAACTTAACGACACGCTTTGGCGCCTTTGAACACAGTACTGTTTCTCATATAGCGACCAATAAAATATACAGTTTTCTTTTTCTGTATCGTTTAAGGTACAGTGGAAAAAAGGTCTGGTTTATTTTAAGTTAGTGTGCGCCTCGAAAGTGAAAAACTTAAACTTTTGCCCAAACTTTTCTCGATGAACATTCAACCATTCTCATACTAAATCAAGAATAAAAATCGGGGGTCACCATGCAAATTTTTGTACTGAGAATCAAATTACCTAATATTTACCGATTAGCTTATTTGAAATTCAAAATGGCCGACATCCCTGTGTTAACTCTTTGAGGAAAAATAAAACTTTCGAGTTTCAAAAAACCTAGAACGTGAAAACTTTTCTTACATCAAGAGCTTTAAAATGAACCCCCACAAGTTGTAGATCAGAAGAGAATTTATAAAATTTGAAAGCCCGAAAATCAGTCCCTGAGGTGCGTTCTACCTTAAGCGAAATAGTCGCTACATGCTAAGTTTTCGTAGATCAGCATAGAAATTTGCCAAATCGCGTATTAACACGTTCTGATTTTGGCGCCCCACAGAAGTAATGGACCCGATGTAGCCTGCCATCATTAGCAGTATACTAAAGCGTAGTGATTTCAAAGAAAAATATATGATTATAGCCATGTCCCCCGGACTTAATACCTGAAAAATATACATTAAGTTTACCTTCTAACCAAGATGCCTGCATATGGAAGCTTTCTAATCTGATTTATACTAATTGTATACCATAAAACATATTTAAAACAACGTCTGCTTTCTTTCAACCTCAATTGCCTCTGATTTCCTGATATATTTTACCTTGCGTACTTTGTACGGTGCGTAAATTGTCGAAATAAACAGAAATGTTGTAGCTGAAATATGTTTTTACCCATGAGTACTTATATGTGACCATTACGCATTCCAACCTGGGCGGTTAAATTTGGACTTCTCTCCGGCTAGGCGCGTTTTTTTTTTCTATAAAACCTTTCTAAAGACGTTTTGCTGACGTAAAAATGATATGTCAAGCCAAGGAAGCGGCTGAATCGAGAATAAAACAGATTGGTGGGAAAGCAAAGATGAGGTTAAGAATGCGTTAGTGTCGCTTTCTCCTCATTACCAGTTTAGACATTTGTCAGCCCCTTAACTGGAGTGTATGTAAAAAGTCTACTAAAGATTGAAATATGCATCGCAATGACATTGACCGCAGGAGTTCACGTTTATCTCCTTGCGCCCCGGCGAAGAATTTACATAATTGATAAATTTTGTATAATGTCTAACAATAAACAGGTAATGACATACGACACATCCTCCAATCGAAATGTGAGCGTGTGATCAGACTTTCCCGTGCAGTGCGAGACTTTACGAGATACTGCGTAACATTTGTATTTTGCCGGATGTTACGTCACAAACAGAACACCATCTTCGAGGGCCAGAAAGCACAGATCTAGAGGACAATTATTATAATTAAACTGTACAATGTACAGGCATCTGTCTGTCATACGTAACTTTACTTTTTCGAATGGTTCAAAACAATGGTATATCAGCATCAAAGTCTCACGAGATCTCGTGGCGAGGGAACTGCTCCACTTTATCCGGCAAAGCTTTTCCATTTGCCGTCAAAAGTGCTTGGTTATTTTAATACACTCTAGACTTCCGTGAGACTCTAGCACGTGTTCAGAGAATTAAGGAAATCGGATACACCAAATCTTTTCTTTCGAGTGAAATCGATCATCTCACATTTCAATAGCCTTCATAGACTGCGGCATCAATTTGCCTCGTTTTAGAAATTTGAAGATTCTGAACCATTCTCGTCATCATGATAACGGTGTGATAATTTTATGGTATGTTTTTTGCTATTACTGACCTTGACTTCTTAATTTCCCTTGTCTTTATATTGGCTGATATATTTTAAAAAAGACAAGTGCGGGCAAAGCGTCTTGTCGTACTCATCACAATATAGATCAATAAAATGTCATATAGCATATATCACATCATATTGTAATATGGAGTACCACATTGTCATATAAGCAGCGCTAATGGAAACATGAGGTAAAGTTTTATCGTAAAATAATGGAAGATAATGGTCGCGACGGCAAGACTTCCTACTGGTACATCACTTCTCTTCATATGGCGCAGATTTTGCCGACCATGGCTATATACTGATTGTTTTAAAAGATATACACTGTGTTATAAAAAAATAATTTTCATCATTCTCCAAACTAGACTCACCCTTTGAAGAATTTTCTTTAAAAGTTAACAGAGTGCAGTCGATATCTGTTTTTCCCTTGGGTGCAATGGCTATAGATATGGTAGACTGTGCGCACCTATGTCCAGCGTTTTCAAGCTGTGAAAGGTAGATCGCGCTTCGGGGACAGATATTCGGACTCTCAAACTTTTACAATTCTTTTCTAATATTCCACTTGTGGGGGTTCAATTTAAAGCTCTTTGTGTAAGAAAACTTTTCACCAGCTTGTTTTTCTCCACAGAGTTAACTCAGGGATGGCAGCCATTTTGAATTTTGAATATCGGTAAATCTTGGGTTATTTGTTTCTCCAGTACCAAAATTTGCACGGTTACCCCCGATTTTTATTTCTTGATTTTGAAAGAGATTGGTTGAAAGAATCCTTAAGGAAAGTTTGAGCAAAAGTTTAAGTCTTTCACTTTCGAGACGCATACTACCTTAACCAATATACCCATGTTTCAACCACTGCGCAACGTAGTCAGAAACCACGGCTAAAAAAGATTTTTTCTGCACAGCGTCACTCGATGAATCGTTACATGTCGCGAAGAACACGCCAACATGAAAACGAATGTAGGTAAAGGTATGTCATGACGCAAAGCTAGAGGTTACGAGACTCTTTTTGCGGGAATCGATTTCAGCCCCAAATGAAATACTCACTATTGTGCACAGGAAACTTTACGAGTAACACGGTTGCGTAATATGCCATTTAAATATGTCCTTCAACGTCACTCCATATTCCCAAATCAACGATGTCGATCTACTGACAACATTTCTAAAGATTCAAATGCCTACAGCCCAAACTGTAAATACCATGCCGTCTGCCACATTAAAAATACAACATTCGAGTCTGGAAAATCTGCGTAAAATTTAATGCGTTTCGAATGACTTTGACTCATCCCAAAATATTAGTTATAATATTATATATATATATATATATATATATATATATATATATATATATATATATATATATATATATATATATGTATGTATATATATATGTATATGTATATATATCGAAGGAAATTATACAGTGCACGATGCTTAAGCAGAGTGTTAACACAAATTACTCTTCTGTATATAATAACACAAATTACTTCTATTAGGTAAGTTTCATGTATCGTGCAATCTTCAGACAGTCAGAACTAAATTTTCCTTAGGTCTTCACTCTCACTTATATGGATGGTTCTCACCATTATACTGTGTTTTAGGTGGTGTTTGAATTCGATAAATAATATTTGTTTTGAGGCGACATTTTTTAAAACCAACCTATAAGCGTAGATTTGTCAGCATTGATCATGATCTCATAATCAAAGTTATTAAATCTACGGTGTTCAACAAAAGCTTTTTGACAGGTTTTAAAGTATCGTTACCAAAACAAATATTTATCGAATTTCAAAACCACATACAGTCTATTGGTACATCCCAACCATACATATGAGAGTGAACACCCACGAAAAAATTGGTTCTGTCTTTCTGAAGATTGCAGAATGCATGAAACTTAAGTAACAATTATTGTTACTATATATAATATATATAATATATATATATATATATATATATATATATATAATTCCTAGATTATCCTAACAATTTATTTACAACCCTCACGTTTAGATACTCATATATGTAAATGGGACAGAGAGAGAGAGAGAGAGAAGAGATATATATATATATATATATATATATATATATATATATATATATATATATATATATATATATATATATATATATATACATAAAATTCCTAGATTATCCTAAACAATTTATTTACACCCTCACGTTTAGATACTCATATATGTAAATGGAGAGAGAGAGAGAGAGAGAGAGAGAGAGAGAGAGAGAAGAGGAGAGAGAGAGAGAGAGAGAGAGAGAGAGAGAAGGAGAGAGAGGAGAGAGAAGGCCCACTTGTCATGGCAATGACTAGGATACTGGATAATAAGATAATAGTGAATCGTCATATATATAAATAGAATATGTATATATATATATATATATATATATATATATATATATATATATATATATATATATATATCAAATGTTTTTATAATATTAATACATACATACATACATACATACATACATACATACATACATGCGTACATAAATACATACATACATACATACATACATACATACATACATACATACATACATACATACATACATATATACATACATACAGACAGACAGACATACAGACAGACATACATACATACATACATACATACATACATACATACATACATACATACATACATACATACATACATACATACATACATACATACATACATACATACATACATACATACATACATACATACATACATACATACATACATACATACATACATACATACATACATAGGCTGCAGAGCATTCTTATCAATAAGCAGTGCTTGATAGTCATAGGAAAATATATAAATGGGATTGTATAACTCTCAGAGAAAATTGTGAGCGATATACTCTTGCCTCGTCCTAGCCAGTCGTTGCTATGCAACCGATTATGCTAATTATCCACTGAATTCGAGGGAAGGATGTCTGCTACGGAGGATGAAAGAAAATTAATAATCCGGCTTTTTAGCGTGTGGTGAGTTTTATCGCATACATTCATCTACGTTTTCAATGACGTTATTCAACGTCCCTCTACAAACACCGTACGCAACAAAACCCGTTGATTTAATTGCAATATCATATTTGCTATCATAATCCACCATCATATTATACTCGCTGAAGTGGTTTTCGCACTGCTCACGCATGGCAGGGTTCTAATTATATCAACATCATTTTGACAAGATACCCTCTTAACATTCGCTCTCGGTGGCAAAAAGAGGGACGTATACAATTGCTAATCCACCGCTGTCGAGTTTTCGGTTCCTCGTTACGTCATGAGACGCATTGCTGAAGGAGTTTCTTTTGTAATTTTGGTTGAATGATGATTGTCACCTTTTTTCTCCGAAAACAGGTTGCGCTTTTTTTTTGACAAGCGTTTGATTAGAAGCGCACGCTTCCTGTAAGAGCCACGATGACATGTTGATTTCCTTTCATAAGCAGGTCACGTTTTCAACCCGTCGAGAGCCAATATACAGCTTTCGATTGCAGACTATACTTTGAAAAACTTCCTGTTTGAATGAATCGTCGTAGTTTATGTTTTCTATATTCCGCCTCTCTATAAACTATCACGTAAAGCGAAACGAATATCCCCTACTTGGCTTTCTCTCTAACTTCCCTCGTTGGCCAAACCACAAGTTTCAGGTGGTTAAACAATTTAACCTTGACCTCATAAGTTTAAGTTTACAGAGGGTAGGGATTACATCCCTGATGGTGGACAAGCTTCAGACAGATGGTTTTCCTGCCGGTACGAGCAGGCCTTGGACTTTCCATGGAGTTATTTGCATCGTTTCCATTTTGATCCGATGGAATTTTTTTTAAGCAGGTGGGCATTAAATGGCGAACTACGCTCAGGATTCAGGACGGAAAAAGAGGAAATTAATGCTTTCAATGCGGTTATGGTCTGTAGTAAAGCATTTAGAAATCACTCTGCAACCTTGAATGGTCGTGAGAAAAATGGCACCACTTAGTGGCGTTTGCCAACCTCATTCGAGCTGCGCTGGCGGAAATCTCTCACATTACGAAATCAGTGTTGTGCCTTCTGACTCGTTCCATTGACGATCAATTTGTTGACCTCTAACCCTGTCAGTGCTTCCAGAACATTTCGTCATTTAAAGATCCTCATATGTCGCCAATAACACGATTCCAAGTCATTGTGTATTTTATTTCCAAAATTAAATGTATCGACAAGTTGCAATCCCCAGTGTCAAGAGCTGTGTCGGTTCCATGTCTTTACTGATTATTAAAACCGCAATGCAAAATGTAAATCATATCAAACTTGATTAAATCTGATGTAAAACGGAGTCCGTAAATTAGACGGCAGTAATATATCTTCAGTGCGCTATGCATATGAAACTGAACACACCAAAGAGTATCCTAAAATACTATCTTACCAAAGACGAGTTTATGCAAAATGGGCCAGGCTGGGTGCGCGTATATTGACGGGCAGCCGTCCGTTTCTTAAGCTGTGAAAATTGGTTGTATTGTCCACCGAAAATTAAGTCCAAGTTGCATGTGAGCTTGCACAGAATAAATGTAAATAATTGTCCGCTGCTTCAAAGTCTATTTTTAGAATGTCTAGCACCAATAATATTCTGTAATGCTAACTTCCAAGTAAATTATTGCGCATCCCCGATGAAATGTCAAATTTCGAAAACATGTTCAAAATGCAAATCATTAATTTCTAAATATGCCTTAACTGATCATTTCAATATCACATCCTTGATTGCCAACACTCTACCAGGTTTCACGATATTGTTGGCGCAGCGAATGTCCAACGGCGCAGCGTTTCTCCGAAAAACATTAATAATACAAGTTAATGGTTGTGCTAGTGATTGCTTTGAATTGAAGTAGTATATTAATTAATTACGTGTCAAAATGCATTTAACTCCGACCCAATTGTAAAGGAAACAGACAGTATATCTATACTGGTCGTTTAACATTTGGTTGGGTACGTATATCTGTTATATGTTTCCACGCTGTCGAATTTCATCAAATGCGAAACATTTGAATTGAAATTGATTAATTTGCAAGAAACAACTTCTTGTACACGGATCGCATCTCTTGTACACCGATGTCTGCATTTGGTATAATGTTCCTAAACTTCCAAAAGATTGATGCATCATCTCTTTTGTTTAGGATTCCCATTCTAGACATTGTGATCAAATATCTTAACAAGGCACATCCACTAAAGATGATCGTGTTACATCATGTCTTCAGATATTGCGGTGTTTCAAACACTCTGCAAAATTCTCCAAAGGGGTTTTCAGGCTATCTTTGAAACAGAAATATTTCTACGCGTTCTGCCACATAAACGTAGAGAGAGAGAGAGAGAGAGAGAGAGAGAGAGAGAGAGAGAGAGAGAGAGAGAGAGAGAGAGAGAGAGAGAGAGAGAGAGAGAGAGAGAGAGAGAGAGCCCACTTTTATTGTTCAGGAAGTTTGAGTCAAAGGCAAAGAGACACGTAAAACCCATGAAAACAAACACTATAAATCGAGGTACGACGATAAATTGTAGACATGTCGAGGTGTTATCATGACAAAAGAACGTACAAGTAACACCAGTATCCGGCGTTGTGTAAACTGTCACAGAGAAGTTAGGCCATAAATATTGATCATGAAATGTTGTTAGGGACTACCCTTAATATATTATGTCTTCCGTTTTAGAGGTCTACGAGAGTTAAAGCTCCTGTTACTTACTTGTATCTTTTAAGAACCTTTTATCGAATGACCGATTTACTCGGCGCGTAATATCTCGAACCTGTATAAACATACAGCGTAGTGATGTATTAGGAATATTATAAATGAAAAGTGACCACGCCTTAATTATTAGTATTTTTGAACATTCTTATCTGCATTCTAAATGTACTGTCATTTCCGTGCAACTGTTATCCCAACGGGTAAGCAAGTCCCGTGTTGATCAAAATAGCAAAAATCTAAAGCTCAAATAATGATGAATTTTTCACGCACTATACTTAACATGAAAGGTTTACTATGCGCTCCAAAGAGACTCGAGAAACAGACGTCAGCTTGTTAGCTCTTTCATGCAAACTGACTGTTAACCCTGTTGCCTAATATATATTTTCAGATTTTTGTATAAAACTTAGCCAATAAAATGTGACGGCCATTTAGTCCAAAATTATCAAAAAAATTACAGAAGAAGTCATAAAATTTGGCAAAATGTTGCATAAAATTTGGGCGGGAAAAAGTTATAGCACTCAAAGGGTTAAAACCGTCTTGTGTAGTCAACATTGGAACGTTAATGTTTGCCTATGTTTCTATATGTGTCGCTTACCTCTTCTTTTGTGTGTTACAGTAACTACAAAGATTGGCTCACTTCACTTCACGAACTGACACATCCACTAGCGCGCCATTGCTCGGTGACTGCACTAACGGTTGCATTGACCGAAGAAATTCCCAAATGGTATTTATTGTACATTAGGGTTTTCCTAAGCATCTTGCCTAGCTAGCTTTTCATAATTGTACTAATCCTGTAATATCTTAAGACGTCCGCTAACATGCTGTTTCGCTTTCCCGTTGCGGAGTCTTGTTATTCCCACATCACGTGACTTCTGACGAAATACCCACTGTATTCAATAAAAAAGGAAGGCTTCTCTCTGATCTGCGATATTCTTATGATCTTCATCATCTGCCACGCAGTATTCTTTTGAAGCACTACATCCATCACATTACCAAATATTCCAGTGGTGCCTCACCTGCCTGAAAGCAGACGACAGTTTTAAACGTGGAAATGATGTAACCCGTAGAAAAAAAATCCCCTATCCCTCTGAAATCCTAATTCTGTCAATCAACCAGAAACGACAGCATCGTTTTCAACCGTTTACTTCTCTAACATAAAGCTGGCGGAGGAATAATCTGAGAAATGAGGCGGAAAAAAACCCGTGATACTAGCTTTATTTTGAAAGCAATCCGATGATCCGATGCCCGAGGCTTTGAATAAATTTAAATCCAGGTAGGAATTTCTCAACTTTGTTACATTTCTCTTGAGGACTAATTAGACTTCTAATTTAGGAATACCGCTAATTAGAGGGTCTTTTTCTTAATCATCGCCACCGAGGCTCCACCCCAAAACCTTTGTGTGATCGTTTCGATCGTCTGGTCTGATCCAGTTCAATAGCAAGATCAAGAGAGCACTATAAACAAAATGGACTTCGAAGTGAAAACGTTTCATAAGGACAAGAACTGTAAGTCTTATCGAACAGATGTTGAAATATTGCCTGAAAATGACAGTGAAAGGTCAGATTGTCCCGGAGATATTCGTCACCAACGAACGAGAAGGCGCCTGTGTATGTTTTTTAGCAACCGTGTGTGAATAAATTGCTTCAACAGCGTAACTCGACTACAGTCTGTCTCGCCTCAACGTAAACCGTACAGTCGCTTGCGGTAAAACCGGTCAAAATAGATAGGCGTTTAAGTCGAGGTACTATCGTGATTTGATTGAGCACAGGGCAGGGTGCGGGTAGCCATGATGGCCAGCATCGTATTATTTCCAGCGAGGTGGATGCGGGTACTTGGCGATCAAGTAAGAGGTCATATCAGCTCGGAGGGCTTTGCAACCCTCGTGACAAAGGTGAAGCTCTCAGACAGAGAGCATTGACATATAACATGCGCAACTGACGGTCACAACAAGCAAAGAGATGCTCATGGCCATATGGTCAAAATGCATGCCATTTGTTTGACTTTACAACTTGAAATACACAGGGATGCATTGATACCATGCTTCGCATAAAAGAAACGGCCTTCGTCATTCATCATACGGTTTTTTTTCAACACTTTCCTCACGTATATAATCAAACCCTTCCAAAGCTCTTCGTTCTGTAACCTCCAAATCATGTTGAAAAGCAATATCCAAATTTTCAAAGCTGCGTGAGTATAATAGCTCTCTTTCCAGTATTATATGCAACCACCTGACCCAGCGTACACGTGTCTGTTGCAATGGCCGCTGGGTACGGATCCGACATGGCAAATGAGTCAGTGCGGACGATATAAGGATATTAGACAAACAGACACTGCATCGCTGAAGGCGCTAATTTTTAATTGCGGATGTACGGTCGAGTGTTTTTTATATCAAGATATGACCTTGCAATCACAATTCTGATATTTAGCAGAAAATTACCTGGAACAATCACAGAATCTTGACTTGTGTTTGGCTGATATTTCAGTATTTCAAAAGGACTGTCTCATAGCTTCCGAATATTGAACATTGCGCCTTTTTCAAGAAGATTTGTGACCTGCAGGGGCTTTCTCGCTATCGTGATTGCCAAGGAATAGTCAAAGCCATGACGTTACGTTTTGTTACGTTAAAGGGACAAAGTCGGCCATTTTTCATAAATTTTGTTTCAAATTGGTGCAAGATACTACTTATATTGTTTGACACATTGAAAGATATTGAATGAATGGGTGACCATGCATATATTCGACCCCGGTTTTAGACACGAAACATGAAACCATCGCGAAAATGAATTAATGGTCATGACCATCAATTCATTTTCGCGATGGTTTCATTTAATTTGTCTAAAACCGGGGTCGAATATATGCATGGTCATCCATTTATTCAATATCTTTCATGTCAAACAATATAAGTAGTATCTTGCACCAAACAAAAATCATGAAGAATGGCCGACTTTGTCCCTTTAACGTAACAAGACGTAACGTCATGGCCTTGACTTTTCATTGGCAATCACGATAGCGAGAAAGCTTCCGCAGGACCCTTAAACATCAGCCTGGAATTTCGAAGTTGTTAAAATTGCAGATCCGCGAAGAGATATGAGCCACACGCGGTCCCCAGCTTCTGGATAAACATATTGCCCCTGGGATAAACTTTCGTGACATTTGATATTAAAATATCAATAACTCACAACTCACAAATTTGGCTTTTAAAACCTCAAAAACGTTTTCAACACAAAGAAACTGTGTAAAGTTGAAGTACACAGATTTCCAAACCCAATATTTTCATATTTAAGATTAGCAGACGTGTAAATTTGTCTCAGTATGTCCAAACATCTGAGTTTTTTTTCCCGAAACATTAACAGTATTCTGCGTCCACCAATAGAAGAAAGAAAGCTAAAATCTGTCAATCGTAGAACAGATATTCGAACTCTCAAACTTTTACAATTCATTTTTCGGTCTACCGCTTTTAGGGGTGCAGTTTAAACTCATGGAGAAAATATATCTTAGTTTTGTGATAACAAAAAACCCAAACACAACAACAACAACAACAATAACAACAAAACAAAACCAAAAAAATCCCCTTACATTTAAACATCGATAAACACCGTTTTGAATTTCAAATATCAGAAAATATCGAGAAAAATTGTTTCCCAAGTATCAAATTTGCATGGTGACCCCGATTTTTATTCTTGCAAAGTTATCAAAAGAATGGTTGAAATTTTGGCCGTGGAAAGTTTTAGGCGCGACTGACCTTGACGATGTTGATCTGTCTGGCTTCACGCCAAAAGTGTAATAGCTCTAATTTGCTCGATCATCCGTTCAAGTTCGTTGGAAGATCTCAGCGTGCTTTCTTAATTTGTTTACCTAAAGTATACACCTTGACTTCACCTCTGAAGAAAAGGCGGATCTTAACCTCCCAGGAGACCTTGCACGACCGTCGTTGATATGGTAAATTTTCAACACACCCATGGTTAGGCTCTTTGAATGCAGCGATCCCTATTCTACAGTGCAGTTACCAAGCCCTTTTAAAGTTGTCGGTAAAACTGTACCAATCAGAGACAAACCGTACTCAATTGTGCCGAGACTACTATGGACTATTTCAAGATTATTTATTGATGATATAAAATAAGAAACATCTTGCGCTTCTCTTGAGTGTTTTTTAATATCATAACGTTATTCATATTTTAAGTGATGGCATAGTGCCATTTTTAATTTTTTTTCTCTCGAAAATGACTTTTTTTTTTTTACTGAACATCCATTTTTGTCTGAATCACCACACATTACTATTCCGATAGTTCAAATTGTATGCAGTTATGTAGAACGACAAATTTCTGATTGACCTTCTGAATTTTAGCACTACAAAGCTACAAAAAGTAAAATATTTTTTCACAAATTTTGTATATTTCATTGGAGGACATCTTGATCAGTTCAAAAATTATATCGAATAATTCACATTTAATTTTCTTATGCTTCATTTGGTTTTTTCCCCATCCAATTTCAATAAACCAGATCTTGGCATCAGAACAATTGATTTGTATGCACTCTCATCCGATTTACGAACTATTCGAACAGCTTTTAATTAATTAGACATTCAATTGATGACTACGCATTTATCATTCAATTAATAAGAGTGCGCATGCGCCAGAATTTTTGCCAATACATACGGTACCTGGCTAATACAAAGCCATAAATACTTGAAAGTACTTCGGAATCCCATGAAAACAACGAAGCATCGCTTTTTGAGGTCTATCAGCCAACGTTTGTATGAGAACCAACTGATCGAAAATTTGTCCAAGCTTTAGATCCACTGCGTGACAGTGTGGAATTTAATGAGTTCATTAAATTTTTATCGGAGAGCACCTGAGTAACAGCTGTCGAAGATACCACTCTTTTGTCATAAAATGTCCCTCCAATGGTAAACGTTGTGACGTGCACTCTACGCGATGGAAGTAATGAAGACTTTTCCAACAGTGAATCGATCGACAATCTTAATAATCAACGGTGAATCATCACTCACTGAAGATTTTTAAGGAAAATCATATCAAGGCAGTATACACCCCAAAAATCGAAATACTTAAACTTATTCTCAAATTTTCATCAAAGAGACTTTAAAACATCTTCTTTCAAAATCACGAATAAAAATCCAGGGTCTCCACGTTAAATTCAGGAACTATGGAAACGCCTTACTTGAAATTTACCGATATTTGAAATTCAAAATGGCCGCCATCCCTGTGTAAAACTTTCGATTTCACAAAAATAGTGGAAATGGTGGAAAGTTTTGTTTCTTCACGAGCTCCAAAATGAACCTCAACAAGTGATAGACCACAGAAATGTTTTAAAAGTTTGAGAATGCTAATATTTGTCCCAAGGTGCATTCTGTTTCCTTAAGTGGCCAATTTGGGTCAATTTATTCGATATTGATGCCATGTATGATGCAATTCCGCCGCTCTTCTCCTACTTCAATTATTTTATCTCCTGATATCTACGTATTGTGAGTGTTGTCATAACCCTTTTGTATGATCATTTGTGGTTATTTACTTAAGGTCACACTTACGATGATAATAATGACGATAATGGTAGTTATGATGATGTAATGATGGTGATGAATATAAAGATCATAATGATATCGATGATGGTGAAAATACTCACAATAGTAAAAAAACAAAGAAAATGACAAAAACTATAGAAATACAAATAATGATGATGATGATGATGATGTTCTGTTCCTCCTCCTCGACCCTTTCCTCCTCCTCCTCCCCCTCGTCGTCATCATCATCATCATCATCATCATCTTCATCATCATCATCATCATCATCATTTTCATATGCATCTTAATCATGAAGATCATGCTTATCATCATCAGCTGTACTGCGACAGATATCCTCTACAATCACGATTTCAAAATAGGAGTCTATTGTACAAAATATCGGAAAATGGAATAAACAATTACAGTTGGTTGCCATGATAGCTATCGTTGGCATTTCGTGCAATTCTCTCACATGATTTTTCACTCTCAATACGCATGCGCATGTATTGCGGTTCACTCGTCGCAAAATGGACATAAACTGTATTTGATGAGCGATTCATTCGTCGAGTTCGTGGCAATAAAGCGCTATTTGTTGAAATCATAAATACGCTGCAGAACAAAATTGTCCAAAGGCGGATGAACAGATGGTATTTGAAGTTATTTTCATTCGACGGAAACAGAAACACGCGTTCCTCACTCTAATGTTTGAAACAATCCGCTCATGCCTGAGTTTGGTAACGCCGAAGTACAGACAAGTTGAAGCTGAGCATTAGAATATTCCAGTACAAGTCCGTCGGTTTTCCCGCTAGTTGAATCCCATTGTACTTTTTCCTATTGTCTCAAAAAAATACAAGTAGACTGAACGCTTCGAATTTCTCTACGATTTACACACGTGGATTAATCAGCAGGTAGTATCTTCAGTCTCCCTGTCGTCGGGTGACAAAGCAACAGATACCTAGGTATTTCCCGCTCAAACTTGGCGCGTGCTCATATGCAGCGCGTGACGTGTTTTACCTTGTCGCAGTGATTGTACGTCGCGACAAACGCGGGAGTAAGGCCTACGATTACACCCTGATCTTTCACAGTCGCGGTGATCAATTTAATTTAAAAAAAAAAAACCCTTCTCATCATATAGTGTTAAGACTCATGAAACAGCGATTTGCAGGATTTTATTAGTTAGTAAAAGGTTTGGCATATGCTTACAGACACGACAAGCATTTAATGTACTGCCGCCAATTGTTGAAAACGATTTGGAAATCTAACACAGTACATGTAATTATCATCACGTCACATGGTATTATCCTGAGCTCGCAGTATTCGTGCTTAGCCAGCGATAAAACAGCTCTTTACTCACTGCAGAGAAATGTCTCAACTTTGTTTAATTTTATTACCGGATGGAATACTGGATCACGTGCCCTTAATTGCCAGTCGTCGAGAATTATTCGCTATTAAAAATAATTCATCTGTTTATGGAACAAGAAACAACCCTCTTATCACAGATCAAGACAAATGAACATATCTCAACAAATTAAAAAAAAAATACTAATGAATGGATAGGAGGTCTACATACGTAAATAAAACAATAAAACAAAACAGGGCAGTCAATCAAGCAATCGCTCGGTCAGTTAATCGATCAATATATCGATCAATCAGTCCTCTTGATAAACCTGAATAAAATTGTGAATTATTGTCTTCGCGTGAGTTTTAATCGCAATCGCGCACTCATGCACCAATCCAGTTAAATACACAAACACGATGTGTCATAGTCTGACAGGAAAGTGTGAACAGCTGTTCTGTAAATGCTGAAAATCCCACGATAATGCTTTTCGTTCGAGCCTGTCAGTTTGGCGCGCACGGTCGGTTGCTGTATCTTAGAGGCGCTCAGAAAGATAGAGATGTCCATGAGCTTCATTCGATTTGTCTGAAAAAAACTGACTTCAATATTACTTCTGTCGCTCGCCAGACCGAACCATGCCTTTACGGTCGGACGCTCGGTGTACTTCAGTAAACAGTCAATATGGCGAGTTAAAGTCGTGATGACTTTATAGCAGAAACAGAGATTATTCCAAAGATGTGACCTACAGGTGACCCCTTCTTGGCTACAATACGAAATGTCTTCGGTGTGTGCGCATGAAAAGCTTACTGCCATTCCGTGAGTCCTAACGAGCTCCGAATAAAATTTTGGACCGATCCAAAAAGCGTAAACAACAGATTAAATACAGACAAAGCTCCATGAAATGAAATTACCAACATAAAATGACAATTTGCGTCGGCGTTGTGAGGAAAAGATCAGCGCATCTATGTGTACAGGGGTTGAGAGCTAACGTCTGTTTATCTCCCCTGCATTTAATTTTTTTAATCCAATGGCAGTTTGGTCTGTGATAGTGAGTCAAGGAAAAGAAAAGAGAGCTCTCTTCTCACAACAGAGCATCGATATAAATGTGAGATAAAGCTCAAGTGGCTATGAAATGAAATCAATACCTCTGCTTGACATCCCCTGAGACTCAAAAGATGGAGAGAGCTTGAAATAGCCACGCATAAACGCTTGGATGTTTTCTATAGGTGCAATTACTTCCTATTTTGTTTTATGATGTCAGCACGAGGTAATCCACCATTTTCGGGTTTCAGTTATTCTCGCGTTTTTGTCTGACCCAGTCACACACACTGTTTGTCTCCGCTGGAAACCAACACCGCAAAACGTATTTGTTCTAGTCAACGAGTAAATTTTCCCTGTTTTGAGATATTGAATATGAAAAAAAGACTGATAGATGTGATAATCTTGAGAAACAATAGATCCGATCGATGACTATTTTCAACCATCGCGGGGGAAAAAACAAAATGCGGTAATTTGACTTTAGAGTACTCTTGTCAAACTATTGAGGCTATCAACATTAACCTTTTGAGCGCCAAAGACAATTTTGTCGCCTTTAAAAAATATATCCCAGCCAATTTTTTAAGATTTTTGCCAAACTTTTGATAAGAAACTGCAGCCAACAAAATGCGATGACCATTTGGTTCAAAATTATCAAAAAAAATATAGAAAAATTCAAAAAAATTGGTAAAATGTTGCGCTAGTGGCGGGAAAAATTGCAGCGCTCAAAGGGTTAAGGGGATTGTCAAAAACTGTCTACCAAGCGTTCTACTATCCATCAATCTCTTTCTATACATTGTCTGATAAGTCGATAAAATATTACACCTCGCCCCTGAAAAAAAGTGACAACCCTTGTAAAATCTGCGAAGAAGTCTTTTAGATATAATTCCTCATTGATCTGAACACTGCTCTCAGTCGTCCCGCTGGCGGTGCATAAAACAACAATCGTCGCTCATTAGAGAGAGAGAGACTACCCATCGATCCGGAACATGCCCAAACAAGCAGATCTTTGCCACCGTGACAATAGCCGAGGATCAACGACCACGAAGGTGGTAAACACGGCCAAAGTCAGGCATAGACACGTAATTGCTGTTAGTTTTCGGATTATGCAACTTATTCGGGCAGTAATCGACCTCTTTAAACATTGTCTGCCTATTTGCAATACGGCGAATTACAATTGGTAATGTATATCGCCTGAGTCATTTATGTACACGCTATTCCCTATTTGCCGATAATGGGCCAGTGACTGTATTCCCTAATTTTTTCAAGATTTTGTATCCTATTTGTCGGCTACAATTTTCTTCACTGTAAGTTTAAGTACAGAGATTATTTGGCTCGTCTCCCTGCATTGATATTGTTTTGGAAACAATAGACCCGGACATAAAGCCAAACGTCAACATTAAGAAGGTACAGTATAGAGAAGTATAGAGAAGATTTAACTGTTTTGACTTGACGTGCCGAGTAATAGGTATTGCAAGGTGCTACATGGAGTGTAAATGAGATCAAATTGTGAGAAAAAACAGAACTATCATCTGTCAGGGCTTTAAAAGGCGTCCGATATAACAATACAATGCTCGCAATGAAGTAATATCTTAATACACAAACTGAAACATACAGAGACATCTACATACATACATACATACATACATACATACATACATACATACATACATACATACATACATACATACATACATACATACATACATACATACATACATACATACATACATACATACATACATACATACAAACATACATACAAACATACATACATACATACATACATACATACATACATACATACATACATACATACATACATACATACATACATACATACATACATACATACATACATACATACATACATACATACATACATACATACATACATACATACATACATACATACATACATACATACACATACAACATACATACATACATACATACATACATACATATTTGCATTGTGCTTACTGGTGTTGCACATCCTATATTACTCAAATAATAAATGTAAACATTCATGTAACTCAGTGTTAAACCACAGACCCTAAGGTTCAACTTAAAGACAACTCTGAGAAACAGATAAAGTTGAAACAAAGTTCGGGGTTTGTGAGCAATTAAATCACTCCGTAGAAATACGTGCGTCATATATTCATCGGTTACCGTATTGTGTTTTATTTTTAAAGCTGGTAATGGATTGTTTTAGAAAGTAAAGTAAATATTCAACCGTTCTCGGAGGTTCGCGTTATTTGTGCACCAAAAATACAACATGCGCATACACACATATCTCAGTCTGTAGCCACACAGAGTTCGCAGATTGCTGTTTTCAAAGCATTGACGATCGGTAGCTCTGCTCCATAGCGGAGGAGGAAATGTGACAGGAGTAGAGCTTGGGTTGCGAGGACTGTGTTACCAAGGAGGGTGTTATCGAAGTCGGTTTACTGAAATGTTCGCCGTTGAGATGTTCGGATATGGCAACTTGCACTAACATTTAGGTTTCCCGTACTCTAACAGGTTGGCAGTCGGATATGAAAGAAGAACGGTCCATGCGCAAGTGCACGAGCACAAATGACTTTTTAATGGATGGTAACTACTGTTCAGTTCAAGTTCAGGATCGAAATGTCCAGTTTGTGTCCGCAAAATATTTTGTAATTTTATCTGTATGCACCATCTTTGGTACAAAGACCAATATATCGAAGCTCGGTCCGACTTTAATGGAAGTCCCACATACATCAGACGTCCTTTTCTCGTAGCCACGCCCCTAACTCTTATCAGGCAAATAATAACGTATACGAGAGAGAAACATAAAGGAGAGAGGAAACAGTAATTTACTATAGCTGATCGCATTAATCTTGTCGTTTTCATACACGATTGGGCAGGCAAGTATCGCTGGCACTTCAAACGGATGATGAAATATTGATGATGCGTAGCGTTCCGGGACAGGCAAAAGTTCATCAGTGTCCATTGATATTATTGCAGATTTATTTGTAAAGTTGAAGGATACGTCATGTCGTTCAGTCCACGTGTCTTTTTCTTTGGCAGATCCTCGTGGGAGTCTTTGACTCGGATACGCTGTAGGACGGAACACTGTCACCGCAGGGTTATTACATTCGTGGATGAGCTTGCACTGTACGCGAAAGAAAGGGAACATGCTACCCGGAGTTTCTATTTTGATGGTGCTTTGGGAATACTTTACGTTACCTGTGATTAGACTTAGCTATCGATACGATGCCCCCGCGCTTGAAGGCGAATAATTAGTTGCATACTGATCGCGGTTTGGGTCGATAAGTCCCCCAACTCCCATGAAAGTTGATTGAGTAGCTCGGAGAACAGAATGCATCGAGTGGTGACCCTTACGGTCAACGTATTTTGATTGCGGGCGATTATAGAAGAAGGTACTTAGCCGCATGATTTTTTAAGCTTTACTATAGAGTGACTGTGATTTTAGATCAGTGTAATATTAGCCAGCACTACTCAAGCTGAAGTCGCCAGTTTCCGGTTTTTGTCCATTGTGAACATTTGCAGTTTTACTTTTACCCTCTCCCTCCCCCTAATTCTAACACTGGTAGCAAACTGAGGAGGAAGTATGAAACGTGTGGCATGGCATATGGATGATGATCGCGATATTAAAGGTATATACGGTCACCTGTAATCTAAATATGCCCATATATGGTCAAAGGGGCGTTACCTGGTATTCAATATGCCTATGTGAGGGCGCTGTTTTTAAAAGCGACCACCCGCTTCAAATCTGTGATTGGTTAGATTTTCTCTTTCCATGGTAACTGTGCCAACATTGGAACAGGTGACAGTATACCTTTAAGGCAGAACGTGCCTCAAGCACAGATTATTATTTGGGTTTTTTTCAAATTTTATCAATTCTCTTCTGAACTACCACTTGTGGGTACTCATTTTAAAGCTCTTGGCCTAAGAAAAGTTTAAACCGTCTTAGTTTTTCGAAAATTTTGTTTTTCACCATATAGTTAACTCGGAGATGGCGGCCATTTTGAATTTCAAATATTGTGGAATCGTAGGTAATTTGTCTCTCTAAAACCAAATTTTTGTACGTTGACCCCTGATTTTTATTCGGTCTTGGTTTGGTGAGTGAATGGTCGAAATTCTCATCGAGGAAGTTTGAGCAAAAGTTTAAGTCTTTCACTTTCGAGGCGCATACTTCCTCAGTAAACTCTTGAGAACGGAAACGGTGAAAGGCTAATCATGTGTGAGAGGACTTGAATTCGCCGGAGCGAATAAAAAAAGTGCGGGCAACTTCAACGAAGGTGGCCAGTTGTACACATGTAGGTCCAACCACATACAGAAATAGTGAATGGCAGATTAGGCAAACGGAAGAGGGGTGAATGAACGAGACTCGCTTAAATATAAACTACGCCTCTCGTTCGACAACTTTCACCGTCCTGCCTTCCGATCTTTGGAATCCATGTAGTCACCTTTGGAATTTTCCTCCTCGGGGTTTGAAAAGATTCTCAACGACATGTCAAATGCTGAACACATAGCTCGTTTACCTTGCCATTCTTAGCGCAGTATTTTTAAACTCATTAACCATGGTCAGGTACATTCAGTGTTTACTGTGCAATTAGCGTCGACAGGACTCGCAATACAAGTGAGGAGATAAAAAAAAGATGTTATTTTCCCGAGTTGATCCTTTCCGTAATCGATTTCTCTCGTAGTCAAATTATGACTAGGGTCTATTCACGCATATATTTCAACAGCATCGCTTGCTGATGAATTTCGACTTATTCGTGATCTCATTTGCATCTGACCTGAGTCAACGGCTAGACAAAATTCATTAAGGCATGGAAATAGCTGTGATGGAACCATATTTTTGTCCTTTTCCTTCTTTTGTTTGTGCGCAACGTGACTCCAGAGCGTCCGTCGGAGCCGTGATGTACCGTAATACGTCAATTTCCCAGCTTCACAATGTATAGGAAACAAAGAAGTTTCTCGTGATCTGTCCCCCTCCCGACCTCTGTCAGATGTAATTTGAATCCGAGTCTGTGAACTCTGCAGTAATTCACAATACGAAATACTATCTTCTCCGAGAACCTTAAACCTTACCCGATCCCCCACTGAGAACTAAAATCATCCGGATCTAAGCTTATACCCTATCTTTTCCGTTGGCTATTGAAGGTTCCAGGGCAGAATTGGAAACAACAATAAAATCATTTTATGTAGAAATAAATATTATCCCAGGAAACAGTCTCATTTCCCCCAAAGGACGGTCTCCGGATTCATTCCACTATGTAACGCAATCATGTTCAGATCCAAGCAAAAAGTTCTACCCCGTCCCTTCTCGTGTGGGCATTTTTATTCGCGCTTGAGTCTAACGATTGTACAGGACTGTTGAGTCTCCAATTTACATAAATATCATTCTTAAAGTATATTATTTTATCCACGCTATCCGAGTGTCAATAGCGATGATTAATCTTACTCGTCAACTCAAAAACAGGACTGTCCGGAAAAAAGCAATTAATCTCTACATTTGTGCGTTGTGCATATTTGAACTCGTGCCACCATTAATTATAACTCGACGTTCCTTTGTGGCCGTTTGGTTATTACACTACTTACCCGGTAAAGAAATGGCTAAATTACTCTAATTCCTCAATGGTTTTCGATTCCCGACCCCCAAAAATTACCATATCACCCGAGACGCATCGCTCAATATGGGGTTTGTTCCTATTGACCTAATTATGCCGATCCATCCAGTCCCACTGGTGAAGAGATTCGTACCCGACTCCCCGGTGTCCTCCGCGTCAACCTAAATTATCGGGTTCCTGTCTCGGGAACGATGAATTACGACCGCCTTGCATTTCCAAAATTATATTTGATGACTCGTATGGTAAATTTTTCAGCTGGAATTTCCAAGCGTTAAACCAATATCTCAATTAAGATTAACTTGACACTACCTTTCAATCGTCTGATATCCGGACTAAACGATCAAGAATGTTTGTCTGAATTCGATGAAGCATGCTTTCCTACAGTGATAATCACCCTAGTGTCAGCCATAGCTACCTGAATTAGTCGATAGTTCTCGAAAGAACGGGACAAATCGGAGCTAACGTCAGACGTAGAATCTCAGAAAATATCAGAGAGGAACGATCTCAGTGCCGGCAGATCAATATAACGAAACCGCCATAACTTTGATAACTTCCTGTATTTAAATTCGAATATTTCTGGGCGAGCTCCCTCAATTTAGGCGTCTGTTATAGTCATTGAACTCGGAGCAAACGACAGATGCTTGTTAGAAAAGTTTTCGCAATGTGTCTTTCGCGCCATTTCCGTCAGGCTGGTTTAAGGATGTGTGCGCCTTGAGAGTGAAGGACTTAAAACAGTTTCTCAAACTTCCCTCAATGAAACTTTCAACCGTTCTCTTACCAAATCAAGAGTCAAAATCAGGGGTCACTGTGCAAAGTTTGGGACCAGAGAAACAAATTAGCTAACTTAACATTTATCGATATTTGAAATTCAAAATGGCCACCATCCCTGTGTTAACTATAAGGGAAATACAAAGTTTTCGATTTTTGAACAACTAAGAAAGTGAAAATTTTTGTTACACTAAGAGCTTTAAAATGAGCCGCCACAAGTGGTATACCAGAAAAGAGTTGTAAAAGTTTGAGAGTTCGAATATCTGTCCCCGAGGCGCATTGTACCCTAAAGCAGACATTTATAACTAGAAGATGAACATCCGTTCTGATTATTGCACTGGTGCTCGCAATATCTCGATAGGTATTAGTGTTTGAGTTATAATCCTGCTTCACAGCAAATTATGGTTGTCTATGTGGACGTTTTCCTTTACCCGCACAATCGTAACACAATATGCATATTGAGAAAAACACCACAAGGCGAACATAAGTCTGATCATACCTCTGTATTCATTAGGGACATTGCATCGAAGTATGGCGCTTGGGGTAGAGTGCGGCGACAGATATTAGGACTCACAAAACAATAGATTGTTTAGTCTACCGTTTTGGGGGGCTCATTTTGAAGCTTATGAAGCGCTCACATACATAAGAGAGAGAGAGAGAGAGAGAGAGAGAGAGAGAGAGAGAGAGAGAGAGAGAGAGAGAGAGAGAGAGAGAGAGAGAGAGAGAGAGCGTTAATGTTTGTGCATATTTGAAAGTGTCGTTTAATTTACATTTTTATTGTGGACTATTAAGTGTGACAGTGCAATGTTCAGTGAACATTAGAAGGCCATGCGTGCAGTCATGGATGAGCGCCAGTTTTCCTTTACGTCAACTTCGTGACTACACGTTATCATATAAAAGATCACCATAATTTGAATTCGTCTTGTTGTTTTTGTCAAAAGTCAGAGAGAGAGGTTCCAACCCGATATGCAATAACGGAAGTTAATTTGTCATCTTGTTTTCATTTTTTTAGCGCAGAGATGACTGACACTAGTGTCACAAAAGATATATTCCGGATGCTTTTCCAGCTAATGTTTATTTCTCCATAGTGGCTACGATTACATTTCCCAAAACATAAATTTTATTAAATAGCCATGCAATTTATCTTACTCGTATGGTCGAACTGAACCGAATGGCCAGAGGCCTCGCAACGCAATGTACACCGATTGGCACACTCGTCCAAGAACATCCTTACAATATTCTCGGAATTCGAATCTGATGATAGCGTAATTCGGCTGTATGCGAGGATATCACATGACGGGATTTGGTTCGTACACAACGAAGCAACAGATGAAAAACAAATTAATCACGTATCATATTACACTTTCCCTGTTAACTTGCCATCCCTGGTTGATCTTCGATATATTGCTGGTGGGAACGTGGCTAGCTATGAAAAATAGCCCGAAATGGACACGAGGTTTAAATATACAAAATAGCCAAAACATTCTAAAATCTATCACTATATCAGAGACAGTACAGACGCAGGGTCACGTGCTGCGAAATGTTCGTTTTCTACAATCGTATCGAAAAACATCTGTTTTATTCACTGTCAAAGATTTTTGGGTACTGGCCTATCGCTGCTCCACACTCCCTGAACAGAACGCGATCATGTTTTATGAACGGGTCTTTTTTCTGAATTTGTTTGCTCTTTTGTTATAAGTATATGACATATCACATTTTCCATACATTTCCGTACATATCATGTACGTTCTAATATTCAAGGACGTTTTGGCAGCTTATATCACTTAGAGCGTTTGAACGATCGACAGTGAACATAAACGCTGACAAAATAGCATCCTCATTTGATTCCCATCATACAGTTTGAATGATCGCGTTAACATGCTTTAAAGATAGAATATGAAACAAACAGCGTCTCTCCATTTTACAAATATGTCTTTTAGATGCCATTTAGGAATTCGTAAATACCGATTAATCAATAACCATGGGGGTAGTATTTTTAGCCTACGCAAACTTTCATCATGAAAATTGTCACGCTTTCATTTCAATTGACGCTGTCAACTCGATGTTGCTTTCATCGCAAGAGACGTCAAGTAATTTTCCAAGCGTGGCAGCAGGTCTGGCTCTTCGAAGTCGAACACGCATCAGCGGTTTTCGCGGTAGATAGCCAGAGTCGTGTATGCTCAGTGTTGTTGTTAGTCTAAAGTGCACCGAGAAGCGGGGAAACGTGCTCGTGTGATGGGGAGGAACGCCAACAGACCGTTTTAGAGTGACTGCCAAGTGATGACAGCTGCCGTGTACCTATAAAGATGTCCCACATCTCGTGAGATAAACAAAACAGGTAGACTGAACTTTCTTGCTTTCACCTGTTTGTCTTGGCTTGTGTCATCCGAAGAAAGAGAAAAAGTCAAGGTCGGGAATGTATTGGTAAGTCAGAATACCGGAAACATTTTCTTGGCCTAGAATGAAAACAGGAGACACAGCCGAGTAATTATTATTGACAGGGCGGGTGTTACTATATTTATACCCTTTCACGAAGTCAGATATTTACTTCTGTAAACCGCTCTGGCTCTTGGCGTGACCTGGAGGCCATAAGGTCGTATATGCACGGCCACTGACTGCAAAGCATGGGTCAAAGGTCACAGTTGTACTTGAACTTTTGATGTATTTTCCTGTATTTCTGTTCTATCTGTAAAAGGGAGGTTCTTGTTCTACTCTCAAAATCGCCTAGACATGTGATGTTCAACTTGTCAATACAATCCGAAGATGTGTGTAGTCACGGTGCACACTTTCGGTTTTGCGTATAGGAGTTACTATCAACAGAAACGTTTCAGATTGAATAAGTTCTTGCCCCCCCCCCCCCCCCCCCAACATAATCTTCGGGACAATGTAAATGCAACCCATGTTTATGCATACACTGGAGAAATGAAAGCAATTCCTTCAAACTTTACTGAATTCGAATGTTGCTCGGCTGAACAATCCGTTAGATTTCGACATCCCAAAGTTACAATTTAATAGACTGTTTAACATCTATATTCGCTGGGAATATTTAGATGAGGAATGAACAACTTACAGATTTGAAAAGGGAAATTTGGGCGTAGTTTGCTCTGCAACCCAGAATTATACATCAACTAATATTCTATCAGCTTACTAAAACGTATGAAATACACTGTGTTGTTTACTTCTGCGACACCTTATCTGTCCCCAACGGGACTTCAACCGCAGCGCTTTCGTTTTTTTTCTGACAATTAATGTAAGAGACCGGCACTAGAGCATTCTGAAGGATAAACAACAACGTATGTAAAGTGTTGTTGACGATAGCTGCCCACGTTGAGACAGCGCGAATCGCTTTGGTCATAGTGCCCTGGAGAATTGCCGTGTATGGTCCGGTAGTTCCTTTGACGCGACGCTCAAGACAAAAACATCAAGGTGCGACGCTTACACATGGACAGTGGCATTCCAATGAACCCACGTAAATAATTTGTTCACGGACAGACTGACATGATGACGATACCTTTTGCGTTTCGATAAACAAGCGTCCTTTGTTCACCTTTAAAAGTATTCTGTCACCTGTTCCAATTTTGCTACAGCATCCATGGAAAGACAATCACAGACTTTAAGCGGGTGGCCGCTTTTTAAAAACAGCGCCCTTGCATGGGCATTTTGAATACCAAGGAACGCCTCTTTGACCATATATGGGCATATTTAGATTACAGGTGACTGTATACCTTTAATCCCCGTGTTTTTCAAAACAACATACTCACCCTGAACAACCACTGGTAACCTTCTACCGACATTTCTCGTCTTTACCATCAATGGTGAACGACTGAGTCTATTGGTTGAACGTGAAGCAGGTCACCAGAAATGCATACATTTGCACGTGAGCTACCGATATTGACATACGTCTTCTCATGAACTTGTACTGTTTTCTTTGACAATATAAACGTATTTTCCAGAGTGTGCGCTAACCTTACTTACATCATAAAATATTTTTAAAAGGGTCTTTGATTTAAAAAAAAATCCAATATGACGGCCAAGGTAATGTGATCATAATGTTCCTTGCAAACTATAAAGGGAACAGGGAATACCATACATCGACATTAAACTTAATTCGCCCTGTGGTTCTTTAAATAGAAGCCATTTCAGAGTTCTTACAAAATTCTGTAAGGCCACCGGGTCACTTGACCGGTCAAAGTTCAAGGGTCAGATGAAAGATTTCTCATCAGCCCTGAAAAGCTTAAATATAATGCTAAGGTTTCGCATACATAGTTCTAGATGGGCAAAACAGTTTTGAAGAAGAAGGATCTAAAGTTATAAAACCACAGGCATTCAGACTCCACTGGGATGTGGCTATTTAATTTTAGGCGAGCAACTATCTGAGCAATGATCTAGTTACGGATAGCCTGTTGACATCAAGGCCATCACGTTCGCCTTCCATCCATTTTACTAATTAAAGAAAAAGGCTATACAAACTAATTGCTAAAATTAAGGAGAGCCAAGTGTAAACAGGTTCACATTTCTCTTGGTTTGGCTTATCTTTGCTGAACGTTATTCTTCAACCTTCTACAGGAAGTTACTGGTAAATCTATTCCATCAGAGCACAAGGTATGTTCCCGAACACGATTGGAACTAATTTGGGATAATTGGATGGTGAAGTAATGCCAATTTAATCTACAAATGTAATCTCATCTGCTTTTTTTTTTACATTACACACTTGTTTTTATGATTTATTTGTAATATTGCAACATTCAGCTGTACGGCACCTAACACTTTTGAGAAATTTGAAAAATATGGAAATCCACTTATCCCAAATTAGTTCCAATCGTGTTTCCCGTAAACGGACTAAATGGGTTTTCCATATGTGCCCCTTAAATAACCATGCAGTGGACGAGGTTCGGGTCTTTTCTTGGTTGATAATGGCGCAGAAGCTATTAAGTCTTGTTATCAATTCGAGTTTCAGGGCAAACGTTTCAAATACACGACCGATTAATGAGTTCTCGTAAATCATAACTATATGTGTTTGACTTTCATAATTACATTTCGACCGAAATGAGCTATCCATTTGAATTAAGTTACTTCTTTATTTAGAACACAGGATGAAGGGTAAAAATTCCCAGATCGAAAGGTTATTACGGGTATCCATGCAAGTGTATGTGGCGAATCCAAACTGCGACATTACGCTTACTTGCAGCACCAGTACCTTTTCTTGCTGATAATCCTTATATTAATAAAACCTCCATATGTATTGCGTTCTTAACGGCGTACGTAGAAACCTGCTTAGAAACTCAACTTCAGCTGAAGTTTCAGTCGAAGAGCAAAATGACAAAAGGTCGTGACACGAAGTGCATAAGTTAATACGCTGTAATGGTCACGCATTTTGCTCATCAAATTTTGGAGCTCATCTTGCCGTGCTAGAATAAGGAATTTAATATTATTTATCCATTCATATGTAAATGTGTGTAACCACTTTGTGGAGCACTATAAACATTGGGTATTTGCCCTACTTTATTTCCCTTTGATATATTAGGCCTCGCATAGCAATATCATCACGAACGTGATGTTTTTCCAAGTTTCACAAAGACACCCCTCGTATAGAAATGATTCAGTCTGCACAGCAAGAAACCTAATCGTACTTTTCTTTAAACAACTTAGAGTGCCAAGGTCCTTTACAACAAAATTGCCTCCATAAAGATCTACATGGATCACACTCTGGTGTAACCAAAAGACACATTCCACGAAAGTACCCGATATCACGGGGTTGGTGGCGGGACCGCGGGTATACGTATAGGAGATAAGCTACTTATGTTTACCCCAGCATCACGTTGGTGTGGCATACCTTCTGGTGTTAATCAAAGGCGCTCTCTATCAGGAGTAAGGGAGTTTTACATTTGAATGGTGTGTGACATTACGGTGTCTGTATTCTCCCATTTTGTATTTGTTTTCGCAGTTGAAAGTGAGTAACCGGTTAGGATGTGCTCACTCTTCTCGGAACAACGAACACCATTCTTTACGGAAATCTAAATACTTTTTTTGTTCATCGATTTTAGACCTTATGAGTGATCAAAATTTGAAACCACCACAGGTGAAATATAATGAGAATTTGAAAAAAATGAAACCACACATTTTTAAACATGTAAGCAGGTCATTCAATTCAAGGTCGGTCAATGTTACTCGTGATGTGTCACAACATGCGAATTAAACATAAATCAATTGTGATATGTTTAGACGTTGTATAACCAGGGGCTAAATTTTAATTTACCAACCGCTTTTGTCTTCTCAAATTCATCTGAATGTTAAATGCACGATTATACATTAAATATAGATAATCGGATGTGTTGGTTAATTACGTCCAATCGGAGAGAGAAATTTGTGTTTCAGTGTATCAGAAAAAGTCAACTGATGTAGTTTAGGAGCGCCGGATCGAGGGCATTACTTTTGTGTCTTTTCTTCCAATTATGAGCACATGCGCAGTACGAGGCACCAAAGCAGCGGCAATTTAGTTCATATGGGCTGTTTGCAGTTTGCAATAGTTACGGCGAAATACATTTGTAAAACTGTTTGCAAGTACTCACAAATTAAGTGTGTCAATATCTTGTATGATTCTAAATTCTCTCACTAGAGCCTTATCAATAATAACACATAACAGCATTTTATAGACAACATGGTGTTCAAATTAAGGACCATTATAACGGTTTATAATGACGATTTTAATGACTACCAATGAGGCCGCGAATGCAGGAACAACCCCAACAAACAAATATTATAACCACCACAACAACAACGACAAAAACTACAACCATGATCATGATCATGATCATGATCATCATCATCATCATCATAACAACATCATAATCATTACAATCGACAGTTGTCGTCTCATTCATAACATCAGGCGTTCATTTCCATGCAATCACCCTTCTTCTTATAGCAACCATGGTGCATCTAAACAGCCGTGCATACCAACATAGAGCGTAAACTAGTATTAGTGGCTTTCTCATCATTCCTCTACCAGTGAGACCCACTGCGCAGGTAAATACGGAGTGTTTGCGTTAAGTGTTTGCAATAGCTTAGAGACTGTAAATCTTTGGATATCCGCTTTTTTTTCCTTACACGGCATACATTTCAACCACAGTTGGCTTTGGAGCAATCCTACTCATCACAGGCAATTCAGGGCACCAGATGGCAAGCTGGACGCACAGAAAACTAATTCTTCCACCAGACGGTGCAATGCAAACGAGGCCAGCATAAGGTGTATTCAGTAAATGCATATATTTATATATATATATATGACTTGAAATATATATATATATATATATATATATATATATATATATATATATATATATATATATATATATATATATATATATATGTATGTATGTATGTATGTATGTATGTATGTATATATGTATGTATGTATGTATGTATGTATGTATGTATGTATATATGTGTATGTATGTATGTATGATATATATATATATATAATATATATATATATATATATATATATATATATATATATATATATATATATATATATATATATATATATATATATACTTTCCAATAATGCATTTCGGTACGTAGGCTTTCCCGCCAAAATGTGAGGAAATGAAAATGTGTGATTTTGGGCGGTGATGCGCAGTTCACTCAGCTACCAAAGTGTAGAGTAGAGCTACAAGTATCTCCGCCTTTGATACCTTTTACGCCATTGCTTCCGACCAAATACTGTTCTTGTAAGCAGAAAAAAAGCTCGGTGCTTGTCGAACAGAGGTCATTTTATGGGAAGGAAATTAGATTTTCTCAGCAGAACCGTTCAAGCAGAATATTCATTGTAAATGAAAAAAAACTGCAGGGATGACAAAATTTATTGCCCGCAGCAGCATGCGTGTTAAATCCACAGGTAGCTAGTTTCGCGCTGAAAATCCCAGCTGCTTGCACGTGAATTTTGACCTTGGTGCGAGGGAAATTGTCGTTGCTATTTTCAATACGTCCATTTCATCATGGAGGTTCCTGCATGATTTCATGAAAGACCTTTTAATATCACCAATGAAAACAGATACTAAATGTTGATTATACATGATATGAGAGTAGGAATATAACTCATCCTAAAGCTTCTAATTGTTGACGAGAAGCAGTAAGTACATTTAACGTGTATCTCTGCTGGTGTCTACCATAAATTATGTCATTCTTCTCTTTACATTGTTTGTCTGTTAGCGGGGCTTACGTCATTTATGTCGGCCATATTTTCAAAGTGCTAAAAAAACGTAAACCCAACAATATGAATCATTACTCACATAAAAAATCCAAGCATGATATCAAAAACACAGCACTCATAATAACCCAAGAGAACGTGCTACGTGTCCCCGGGCCGATTTTCGTTCAAAGCGACCCCGCAATACACCAAGTTTTCGACATAGTCGACGGGGTCCACTCTATCTAATTCAACTAACAAAGAAATCCGAGAGAAAATTTCATTCAACTCAGTTACAGCACCATCAAAGGAATTTTGATAGCTTTTTTGTTTCGCCGACAGCTTCCCTTGGGGAATTCTATCAACGACACAGCGTGCAAATTAGCGTGTTTCTAAGTGCGATGTTATTAAATTCAAAAAGTACCTGTCGATGTTGTATCTAGTATTAAAAAACGCAAACTATACATCCTTCATGTGTATTTACTGATAATTCGACAGAGCATATTATATTATCTTCATAATTTATTATAATCCGCATGGACTTAATTCTCTCTGGATTGAAATATTTGAGGGAATCTTCATGTAAATGCATTTGAAATAGAATCACCAACTGTGAGTTCTTTCAGTTATGTGAGAACTTCGCTTATCATTGGCACCACCAGCACCAGTACCGGCACCGGCACCACCACCACCACCACCACCACCACCACCACCACCACCACCACCACCACCACCATCATCATCATCATCATCATTATCATCATCAGTTTTACCAATACCATTATCGTCATCATCGTCATCGTCGTCAGTGTCGTCGTCGTCGTCATCATCATCATCATCATCATCATCATCGTCATCATCATCATCATCATCATCACCATCGCTATCATCATCATCATCATCATCATCATCATCATCATCATCATCATCATCATCATCATCGTAATCGCAGCTATCATAGCACCATCGTCATCTTGTTTTATCTTAAGTATACGACCCTATGTGTTTCATGACCGATATGTACAGAGCACGACACCTGCGGGAAATTACTGGATTTGACAATGAAATGAATAATTAAAAGCAAATGATGAAATCCATATATTTCATGTCGTTACCATAACACTCGCATCTCAATGACATGCTCTGTTGGCGTTAATTGATGAATGAGCAATGTATTCTCTGTCATATTAGACTGCAGGAAGGTGGAGGAGGAAACTGTAGGGAGGGAGAAAAATAAAACTGGCGATACAGAGAATGTCAATAGAAAGAATTACTAGCTCATTGACACGTAGTCACGTGATTTAACGATCGTTGTCTATATAGAGTTTCGCTCTATCTGCATTGATACAGTGAAATGATCGAACTACTGTACTCAAAATATTACACAAAATTCCGTAATATCCCCGACAGAAGTAAGGAAAAAAGTACACACGTACATACATACATACATACATACATACATACATACATACATACATACATACATACATACATACATACATACATACATACATACATACATACATACATACATACATACATACATACATACATACATACATACATACATACGTACATACATACATACATACATACATACATACATACATACATACATACATACATACATACATACATACATACATACATACATACATACATACATACATACATACATACATACGTGTCCACTTTTATTATGTTCGCTCATATTATTCCATGTCAGATGTAAACCCCGCGTACACGACATGAAAATTAACGGGTGTCATTCTGTGACACAATGCCTTTTGCTGTGCGATAATCCTCATGATGGAGGGACAGTGGCTGCGAGACACTCAAATGAACTCCAGGTGTAATATCACCTCGTCTATTCTTAAAAGAGGTACTGCATAATGATTGCCTATGTACTATATTCGAAAACATGTTGTGGAAATCTTGTCTCAATGACGTTGCTTCTTGTAGGCCTGTTGTAATGTCAAAAAAACGCCAACTGCAAGAAAGGAGAATACGAAACAATTTACTACTATACAGTGTCTCTGTGTGAGTTACGTATCTTAATTTAATTTATCATTTATTTACTTTATCTTAATTTCTAATATTTGATAATTATGTAGTTCTCTCGATATCGTTTGAGGCCACCAATTGCCCTTCGCCAAGAGTTAATTCACAGAGTGAATAAAAAAATTCAGACTACGAAACATAAACCTCAAAAATTGCAAATTCAAATTTGTTGGGATTTGGATTTAGGTTATGGATGCTTCATCATCAAGACGTTTATGTCAATCAAATGCGTGACGAGAGAGAGAGAGAGAGAGAGAGAGAGAGAGAGAGAGAGAGAGAGAGAGAGAGAGAGAGAGAGAGAGAGAGAGAGAGAGAGAGAGAGAGAGAGTATGTGTGTGTGTGCGCGCTTGTCTGTCTGTCTTAAAATGGCAGGGCATTATCAAAGTTACCATGAGCAACATTTGCCATGGCGATTTATTGTCGTTTTAATGCTCGTAAAAATAATGAAACGCAGCATTTGAAGTACACATACATCAAACACGCTGTTTTCCTTTTTCATACAAGCTATAATTGAGCTCAACATCGAAACCAATATCATCTTCATGGGAGTTTTAATAGTCTAATTGAATATGTAATATAAATTATAACGGTCTAAATATAGCAAAAACACGCGTTTTCCTGGAAAGATTATTTTCTCGCAAATTACAAAGTTAATCATGATGATTTTGCAGTCAACGTTAAAACAGGTTGAATTTGGCGTTGGAGCTGTTTGTCTGAAGGTTGGTAAGTACTACACCGAATGTGATTCTTAAATGCTTGTGGGCGTCATGTTTGCTATAATTTCCTCAGCGTGTACACTTATAGATCCGGTTTTGCTAAAACGTTTTGTCAACTTCGTATCGATATCTTTCAAGGTGCTGTGAACAGTGACAGCGACGGTATGACAAAAGAAGCACAGTGCGTTTATAGACTGACGGCATAATTCGTCTTCGTAAGTGAAGGTAGGATTCACCTCGGGGTCAGATATTCGGACTATCAAATGTTTACAATGCTTTACTTATGATATGATCGTGTGGGCGGATTTTGAAACCCACGGAGGACATTAACTTTTCACCAGCCTGTTTTTATGAAAATCGAAAGTTAAATTTATCCCGTAGAGTTGAAATAGGATGGCGGTCATTTTGAACTTAGAACGCTGATAAATGTTACGTTTATTTTTGCCCATGATAGTACCAAAATGTTCACGCTTACCTCTGATTGCTTATTCTTGATTTTATAAGAAAGTCTAACTGAAAATGTACGTCTTCTGGTTTCGAAGCGCGTACGTACTATACCCTTGACGTGCTGTGCGCAAATCGGCACTTACTATATGCCACAGTTACGCCTTCGGAGCATGGTATCTGCGCGACACTCAATCGCCGTTCAAATTTTGCTTACGATTGTTTATGGTTCAAAAACATAACTACAACTGATTTCAGCAATTTATCATGTTTTGGTAAATTCAAATCGTAATGACGTCGCCGGATATTCGTGTAAACTTTGGGGATTTGAGGTAGGACCTAGTGAGTTCCGTCAAACATCTTCAAACGTTAATCATCCGAGTCTTCTACTAATCCCATAAAATGCAAAACACGCCTGTAATATGACCTCTGCAATCACATTTCTCACATGCTGTATAAATACAATATGCTATTTCCTGTTTATTGGTATATATGATCCAGTATATCGACTTTACAAATCGGGAAATTCATTCCAGATCTATTTTTATTTGGGGGGGCGGAGGGAGGGAGGGGGGTGATCTCCAGAATTGCAGAGTCTGAACATTCAATTTGTATAGTAGCAAGCTCTGGTAGCAGGCCCGGGCTGCAATGGAAATATTTTATGTTGGTATCGTGGGTCACATTTCATTTTCACAGAAATTCGTTTTGTTTGCTTAAATCGATAGTTCTCGTAATGTCAATGTTATTTTGTCCTAGAAATAATGCGGCTTTTGTACTGAGTAAACCAGATGACCGCGTGACGCACCATGGCTGCGCTGACAGTAACGGTAAAAATGATGTTGTAGTGATGACGATAAATCAATGGGATATTCTATGATAAAAACGCTCAGAGGATGTGATATCAAGAATATGCCACGGAAGTGTAATATTTAACATTTCTTAACTGATCACCTAGATACTACCGAACGACAAGGAACAGGCCGCGAACGAACTACATGTCAGTCGTATCTTGAAATCTTGAATCTCAAAGTTCCCATTCAGCATAGGGGTAATTTTTGGCACTTTTGCGGTCATTTACCGTCACCTTTTTTGTATACTGAGTGACTTTATGCAAGTATTCCATAATATCTCGATATCGTAAAAACTAAACAAAATAGCAACCTTGTCCCTTGTTACGAGAGGACATATAATTGAAAAATGTATATAAAGTTTCGCGACATCCGCAATGCACATCAAGACAAAATGGCACTATATGTTTTCTTTTTTTCTTTCTGCTATATAATGCTGACTCAGTAAAGTTGGAAGCGAACACCAAATTTTCTCAAATTATTACCGCTACCCGTGGACTGCCATGCGCTTGTAAGGACAATAATATCTAATTATATTACCATGCCCTGCCTATCGAATTTTGATTGGTCGAGCTGAACCACGTGACTGACCACAAATACACAGTAATGGTTTGTTTACATGCCCGTGAATATGAATAATAAGATTAACAACTCAAAGTATCGTAACTTTACAGCTCAAACGTAAATCATAATCACTTACAAAATAAAATGGAGCACTTATGGGCCAAGTTGAGATACTTTTTTCTGAAAATATCTCGGGATTTGCCAATTTTTCACAGCGCACGTGACAGTACGTTGCGTATTTCTCAGTTATCAGGGGCCCAGTTATCTTTCGCTCCGGAAATTTTCGCAAATTTTGACCGTTTCCTTCGGTTCGTTGATAATATAATAGAAATAACAGACTCCGCTCTGACCATTAACGTTTATTTATGGGCGCGGGCTCGAGGAAAGCCAAATTAACGGGCTCGGCAAGCCTCGCCCGTTAATTTTTGGCTTTCCTCTCGCCCTTGCCCATAAATAAACGTTAATGGTCAGCGCATCGCCCGTTATTTCTATAATATTTGATAGTCCTCTACCCCAAGCAAAGGTGTTCCGTCGTCGAAAAGGGGACTTTGAGGTGAATTCGGTCACAGCCTTGCTGAAAAAATGATACGTAATTAAGTATTTATATCAAGGGCATGACAAACTGAAAAAACAGTTTCCATGAAAAGGTACCGAAGCGGCAAATACAGCCTAATCAAACTGTGTCTAATGAATTGAGTTTAACCCATCGTTCGTTATTTTATTAGTGTTTCTGTAAAGAGCTGTCAGTCTATACACAGGTAGATTGAAAATTAAAAGCGATGTCATTAAAAATGAACGACAATGCCAGTATTTTTTATTCTGTCTTTTGTTACCAAAACTCTGAAGAAGGTCCGACAGGCCACAGAAAGAAAAAAATGTTGTTCTGCGGAATTTTGTGACAAGAGAAAAAAACGCAGCGAGCGAAGAAGTTGTGTTCTGAACCGATAGATTTCCTCGACATTGGACATCTGTTTACAGTAAGTATGTGTCATAGGATGGTAAAACAAATATACAAACAAACAGACAGGCAAGGTGTAACAATGAACTTTAGAAATGAACTACACGTATGTACACTGTTTTCAAAAAGTGTATATTCACTTTGTACTGAAACGAGAGTACAGATTATTTATTGACAAAAGCTGCATGATTACTGAAGTGTTCTCGACTGGTTTTAAAGTGATTTAGAAGGGAAAAAATGCAACACCTGCAAAAACTAGGTACTGTGGTTCCGTAGAACAACTATCTAATTCTCCAAAGCCCTATACGCGCCGCTATTTTAATTACACTTTTAAAGACTCGATCGTTCGAGAGCATTGTTTCCGAAGTTGCAGGACACAAAACAGAGCAATACAAACATACTGTAGCGAACGAGTGCATCCCATATGGGCGTTGTAAAACGTAGCATCGCAGATACATATCTATATATATTGTACAAACTGCGTCCAAAATAATGTACGGAGGCATATCGCTTTCTCAATCTTCAGGGTGCACGCTATACCAAAAATGAGTAAGCATTAACTCCGCTTATTACCCATCAAGACAACTAGGCTTTCAACGTATTCCACTATACTTCAGTGCAGTGAAAAGGTATGAAACTTGTTATTTGTGGGACTTTCTTTCGTCCTTGGTTCATGCATTCGTGACATGACCGCTTGGTAATTTTAGGCTACGTTTTGTGCCAGAAAATTTACAATACTGAGAACCTAAAGGCAAGTTCTAAATGCGACAATTCGACTTTTCAGAAAATAGATTTGGCATATGGACATATTTTTGTTCCTTATTTAATCGTATGACCAAGATGGACGCTTGAAGTTCGTACGGCTTTAGCATCTGATGTTGTATCTCAGTAACTGAATATGCGATGAGAATTAGGCCGTATACAGAAAGTAGAATATAAGGCGCATTGATAAATCGAAAAAAATCGATGTGCTGGAACTTGAAGAAAGCAAAATGTTGCCAAAAGTGAATACGTGTTTGCATAATTCAGCCGATATTTAAATAATAACATTGTCTGTTCCGATTATCATACATTATATATCCTGCTTTCTATGCACCATTTTCTAGCACATTCACGCCGTCATTTTCTTGAGATAATTGGCCGCGTGACTTATAAAGTTTAACACTGTACTATGCATACTTGAAGCAGCCCTAATCTTTATCATTTGACAATTGTTCTTATCAGGCGAATTTACCGTGAGAAAAACTTTGTTTTGGAAGCCAAACTTTTAACACAGCATATTCGTAGCAAAGCATTTTTGAAACCAGATATAAACTGAGAATGCTCCCGTGTTGCAGTATGTATTGCAGTTGTCTGTAAATTGAAACTTTTGCCACATGTTTGCAACTTCATCGAAAGTGTTATGACCAACAATATTCACCACAGGTTAATGCAAAAGGGGATTAAGTATACAAATATGTAATTAGCTGAAATACAAATATACATCAGTACATATTGGTAATTGCTGAAGTAAAAATGCTAAATGACTTTCAATAATGTTATATTATAGTTTTTCAATTGTACATAGCAAGTTTAGTAAACTTTGATCAACTGAAGTCAGATATATGGGAAAATTTGTCAAATATGCATATTTGAGAGAGAGAGAGAGAGAGAGAGAGAGAGAGAGAGAGAGAGAGAGAGAGAGAGAGAGAGAGAGAGAGAGAGAGAGAGAGAGAGAGAGAGAGAGAGAGAGTCACTATATTTGTGCAAGAATCCTTCCATAAATGCCACGTGTATGAGGTTATTGATCGTAGAGTCTATATTGCGTTCATAAGTTACATTAATGCATTGTTATTATGAGATCGAGTGTTGAAAATCAAAGTTTAGTAAAATCAATGTCCTTTGAGCGATACAGGCAATAATTACCGTATGTAAATACACATGCCCGTGGCGGTAAGCGGTTGAAAAGTAATCTTTTGTCGTCAACGTGAAAAGATCAGGGTTTATTCCGAACATTTAAGTTTTACAAAAATTGAATAAATGTAGTGTTACTGTAAAGGTCGTACGAGATGAAAATTGGACGTCAGCCAATCGGAAAGCTCTGGGCAAAAATTTAACGAGCGAAATTGGATGTTTGTACTAACAAGGGATAGAACAAACATTGCCATTGGGCAAGCTTTGCATAAAATCGACGGGTTGCATCCAATATGTACATCTAAACAGGCATATCGAGTTTCTTTGACCGATTTACACGCAGTAGAACTCGACGTGCCACGAAATACAATACGCCATCGCACTTTTTGCATGCTGTCGTCTGGAATGATAAAATGTGGATGCGTTTAGGATGTTTACAGCGTATATAGAAATCCGATGGGTTACTTAAAGGTATATTACTCGCTAGAGGTATCGCGTACAATGAAGTTATCAATCCCCAAGTGTGAACCGTAAAACTCAGTCGCTTGGGATACAAGCCGGAAAAGAACGTATCAGTCTTCTATACTTACATGCAAATGGCATCCTGTAGAAGCAAGCATATGAATCGTTCTTCACGCAACCGACAAGTCGTCAGTGCCTCTCCGAGTCAAACTCAGCAAAAAGCAAGCTGTCGTAACGTCAGTTTTTCCACGAAGAGTAGCGATGTGATAAAAGAGCTATTTACGTACAGTTTCCTAGAATTTGCTTAATGAGACAAGGGTGCAGCGAAGTTTGGAGTGATTGTTGATTTTAATTGGTTTTCTGCAACACAAGGAGAGTTTCCGAGGAGTTTAATGCGTGATCGATTTCAAATCAAGCATACTCTGTGAATCAAATTGCCGTCACTTTATCGAACACGCGCGCTGATTGCGTGCCAACACTTGTGTCAGAGAAGTGCACCTTTGAACCTGTGCTGAATATGCCATGCTAAACTATTTAACTGTTCGAAAATACTCCTCACACGCCTCTCCGTTTTTCGGATGTTTTCGCCATATTCATCCATTACAAATATATGTGATTGGTTTCAATAACGGCTGACTTCAAAGTGCCGCTGATTTTAGATTTTATCGTGTCTGATTACAAAAAAAATGTGTTTAAAGTAGAATGCATATCGAAATTATTAAAAATTTGATCATAGTTTGCTCGAGGAATCTTAAAATTATTGTCTTTCATAATCAAGATATCAAACTTAGAGGTCAGCGAGCAGAACTTTGGATTTCAAATGAAAATGCCGTCGAAAGATTTCAAATGAAAATGCCGTCAAAAATAGCGATATTTGACATTTGAAATGCCCGCCTTTCTCTGCATTAATACTAGTTGAATTTTTGATACTAAAAGCAAAGGGATTATAAGTTTAGTTTCTCTGTAAATGTAAGTCCGCACCAGCTGCAGATCGCCAAAGAATTATCTTTGTCTCTGTCCAGCGAAGCTTGTAAGACCTAAAGATTTTAACGAGAATTAGTTTGACAATATGTTGAAATAGCTGTCATCTTATTGCTATAGGCAAGGTTCCATCCACAGTATGTTTATGAGTCGCCGCATTGGTAATTCAGTCGCGATCGCGTTCTTTGTAGCCACCAAACATTTACCTGACATTGTAGATCAGATGGACGGGGAAAACCTAGTTAATCTGCGGGGTCGGCAGCCGGAAGAAATGGGTAATAATGCCGGTAACTTTGTTTTTCAGACACAAAAACCGCTAATGTCTCTTTAATGTGTGTTTTATAGTTTTTACACTCAACCGACGGCAAGGTAATCACTAAGTTTCTTTTAACCAAGAAAACGTATCAGAACAACATCCGGGTTAATTATTCATGTCACCTGTAATGTTTCAATGACTCATATATTTTGACCCAAATACTTCCATGGGTCAAAAATAGATATAACCCTAAGAATGTACACTATTGAATTAATGAAGTCTGCAGCACTTCAGTGGCTTATGTAAGTCTCTGAAAAGGTTGGAGACGTGAAAATATATTTTCTTGTACAACTTGAAGATATCGTAACTCATATCGAATTTGCTGCCACGTGGCTTAAACTTCCGATGTGATTGGGAGTTGCGATATGAAGACTGCATACATGCATCGTTATGCACTTCTTAATCCCACTTGCTCCACTAGTTTGCTTATTTGGAATGCTGATTCGACAAAACCTCGCGCCGGCTGTGGCAAAGTGGTAAATAGAATCGCTAAAACGGGCCCCTCAACTAGCATAGAAAGTTAATGAGAAGACTGAAAGCGTTCAGATAGCAGAAAAAAATGGAAGTAGAACTAATTAAATACAAGGAGATAATTAAATGAGTGTAAACGTACATAAAATTGCTGGTACTACTGCCTTGTTAAGCATTTGGCTCGCACCTCGCGGTATGCGCGTTGACAGTTTGTCGTCGGCATCGCGTCAGAGTTCGCGTGTTCTGTATCCTTCTCGTCAACAATGCTCAATCCCGGGCGCTCATTTTCCCCGGCGACGACGGTCGCTAAATATTTGATTCTGCTCTCTCCTTGTTTAGTCCTAAAACTACGGCGAAGACAAACGTTTCAACGGCAGAAAGACACATTTCTGTGCAATATAACAGCAATAACTCCCTTTGTCTGCATGCGCAGCGGGGGTTATCACTCATCTCTTGTCACGGTCGATTCAAAAGGCAACAAGAGGTAATTGTTTCGCCTTAACTTTGATCTTATAGTCAGGTGGCTTACAAAAATATCGTTACACGGATGACAAAAGTGCCAAATTTGCTACAGAGGTTCGCATATATGTGTAGATCAAAATTAGCTATTGCTCCAAAAATTTGGGCCAGCGGAAAGGCTCGATGACGTCATAAATTCAAAATGGCCGCCGTTATATTGCTTAAATGGTAAAATACTGCTAATTCAGGCAGTTTTCAATATTATTTTGAATAAACTGACACAAACATCCCAAATTACAAATACAACATAAAATTGATGCAAATAAATTATTGTGATGACGTCGTAAAACCAAAATGGCCGACCACAATTCAAAATATCCCCCATAGATATCGTGTGATAATGTTCAATTACTGTTGATGAAGCCTGTGTCCAGCATTTTAGTGCCTGAACTGAAATTAACACCCCAAATTACAGACAAAACATATAATTGATGCAAATTAATTATTGTGATGACGTCATAAAAACAAAATGGCAACCACAAATTACAAAATGGCCTATTATGAAGTTTACTATGCTTAGTACAACAGCCCATTTATGTGACGATATAATAGTTTCAAGGTAATGCACAATTTGTCTTGATGATCCGTCAACTCAAAATAAATGATAAATGTACCAAAACTTAGCCAATAAGCTCAACACAAGTTGCAAACTATTATGAAATTATTGATTATTTAACAATGGCCTCTGTCTGAAAAAGTGAATCATTGTAAAGGAAATGAGGGCAACTTTACATATCGGTTCTACCTTTGAAAGTGTTACGATATAGTGAGTAGATCAATAGTAGTGTGATTTCATGATAACGAAAAACATGGCGAGAAACCGGTGAATAAATCATGCCTTGACCCTGGTCATGTGACCTTGGCCCCCGAAAAAGGTTTAATGTTTGTGATTTTGGTCTACAGTAGTTCTCTTTTTAGAGGATGTGCTGGCTTAAAAAAGACCGTTTCCTCAGGGTTTTATGAACAAAGAGAAGACTTTTTTGACTTTTGAAGCTAGCTTACCTTGCTTTTTGCAGCTTTCGTGATTTTTGATGAAAAGCGTCTTTGCCTTTCGTTTTTGGTATCGTTTTGCTGTTTGGAAACATAAAACATAAAAAACGCCAGGAAGAACATAAACAGAAATTCGAAGATTAAACAAAAGCAAGAACTCAGAAAGATTCTCAGATTCATCAAAAATCTTGCAAATCAAACCTTACCAAATGTTGAAATCAAAGCATCAAGCAAAAGCTTGAAATTTATTCCCATTCCGAATTGCCTATACAGAAAAATTGTCCTATCAGATATCAACAAATCTATTCGCATCATAAGAGTGTGCAATATCATGAGAAACAAACGATCAATTCATCAATCAGACATCTGTTCTAAGATAAATCCAATGTCGACACTACTAACGGCGGAAAACCCAAAATTGTAAAACTGTCTCGAAGCAACTTAGTTCGATAGAGGAAATTCCATTCGCAACCCACATCAGAAAGAACACAACTCTAACAGAAAAGACTGCTCTGAACAATCTGTCTAAAAACAAATAAATCACAATAAAACCCATCAATAAAGTTAAAACCCATCAATAAAGCAAGAGATATAGCAATTGTGAATACGACAGGTGACATTAAAGAAAGTTATAGACAGCTGCGAAATGTACACTATTACTGTACATTAAGGCAACACTTGGCGACATTAACTATACGGTGGAAATTGTATATGAAATCGTTTATCTGCGACAAGAAGATCATTGACGAGGTGATTTACAGTTTCCCCATTCCCATAAGTAGAATAATTTGTACAACGCGATGGTATCTCCTGCCAAAAATACACATAACCCAAGCAGAAGGAACAATCATCATCCAACGTCTCAATAGAAATGGCTGCTCGAGCCCAATAAACCAATCTCGGAATTTCTAGACTTTGTCATAAAACCAATCATGCAAAGACGACTTACTGGTACATATGTTAGGGACACAAAAACTTCATTAACTGGTTAGAATCAATAATAAAAAATACAAGCAAACTCTATTCTGGTAACATTAGAAGTGTTATCAATGTAGAAAAATCATGCCAAAAATGAAGCCATAAATGCAGCGATCGTAGCGTTGGACTCTGAAACATTACCAGCCAACTGATACGATACAAAAATCCCCTCAAAAACGTACATGAAAGCCTTACTGTCGATTATTCTGAAACGCAACATGTTTTAATTCAACTGAGAAAATACAAACAAATCTATGGATGAAGCATGGGCTCACCAGAAATAGCTGATAACACATACCATGAAACGGAGAAAACTATATTAAATCCCGAATCCGGTGAAATATTCGTATAGAAACGTTTAAGAGGTAACATTTTCATGATTTACTCAGGAACATAACATAACTTTATAACATTCAGAACATTTTTCGGGGAGTGCAAAACTCTGTACCCTACGTCAACTTGGGAATTCATAATTGAACATTTCATCGACAAAATCTAATACCTAGACATTGTGGTCTTCAAATGTCAGACACGCAATCGAGAGAGATGGCTCGATTGTAAAACCCACAACAAAACTATCTGACAATATTTATCTGCCACCAACCTTCAAATGCTTCATTGAAGGTGAATTACTCAGATATGTTCGCACATGCAACAACAATACGGACTTCATAAAAAAGGTCAATTTCTCAACGCAAAAACTTCAACAACGAGATAACAAAAAGCAAGACATAGCTTGTATCAAAAAGAAGTTAATGTAACAAAACGTCAGCCATCCTCCATCAACAAAACTAAGAGTAATGATGTAACAAAAACCTTGTCAGCACAACATCATCATAACAAGCCTAATCAAACTATTTGATAAGAAACTGGAAAATAATGAAGGACGATTATACGCTGGCCATGGTTTTCAGAGAAACCTATAATAACGTAAAAAAGAAAGAAAAACATACAAGATATCCTCCTTCAAGCAAAATTCAAACACAAGGAGAGTACAAATGAACGGTCTGGACAACAATTCACGCAACAATCAGACTACAACATAATGATCTTAGCATCTCTCTTTGATGGCTACCATCAAATTAAGCATGTTGGAATACAAGACCATTCAAGCGACTGAAGAAGGGACCTCACTTTTGCCCGAATGCACCTAGGAGGAATCACCAACATAAAACCTATTTTCTGGGACCAAGGTCACATTATGAGGGTCAAAACACTATCGATTCACTGGTTTCTCACCATGTTTCCCTCGCACGAAACCACATTGATCTACTCACTATACCGTATCATAAACAAGTTGAACCAGTGTGTGAAGTTGCCTTCATTTCCTTTTATATCGATTCGATTTTTCAAACACAGATTATTGTTTAATAATAAATAATCTCATAAGAGTTTGTTATTTGTGTTGAACTTATTGGCAAAGGTTTGGTACATTTATTTTTTATTTTGAGTTTATGGAATATTAATACAAATTGTACATTACCTTGAAACTATCATTTTGTCACGTAAATGGGCTATTGTACCAAGCATAGTGAACTTCATAACAGGCCATTTTGTATTTTCGTGTTGCCATTTGGTTTTATGACGTCATCACAATAAATAATTTGCATCAATTATATGTTTTGTCTGTAATTTTGGGTGTTAATTTCAGTTCAGGGGATATAATGCTGAAACAGGCTTAATTAACAGTGCTTTAACATTTTAGACAATGTTACGGCAGACATTTTGAATTTGGTCGGCCATTTTGGCTTTATGACGTCATCATAATAATTGATTTGCGTCAATTTTATGTTTTACCTATAAATGAGAATGTTTGTGTCAGTTAAAGGTATACAGTCACCTATAATCTAAATATGCCCATATATGGTCAAAGGGGCGTTCCTTGGTACTCAAAGTGCCCATGTGAGGGCGCTGTTTTTAAAAAGCGGCCACCCGCTTAAAATCTGTGATTGGTTAGATTTTCTCTTTCCATGGTAACTGTGGCAAAATTGGAACAGGTGACAGTATACCTTTAATGCAACAAAATATTGAAAACTGCCTGAATGGTTCTACTCCGGAATAAAAAGAACGCAATGCGTTCTACAGACTCAGTACGCCCAAATAATCACGTGATGCCGGTACAAACAAACCCACATGTGTACCAACGCGTATGGAAATACACGTACGTCTCTGCGCGTTTGCGCTCGTGGCTTTGTTTGTACCGTGGTTTATTCGAATTCCGGGTTTGGCCTATTAGCAGTATTTTACCATTTTAAGCAATACAATGGCGACCATTTTGAATTTATGATGTCATCGAGCCTTTCCGGTGACCCAAATTTTTGGAGCAATAGCTAATTTTGATCTACACATGTATGCGAACCTCTGTAGCAAATTTGGCACTTTTGTCATCCGTGTAACGATCTTGCTGTTTTTTGTTGCTAAGCCACCTGACTATTATTGAAACTCAACGGTTTGTGCGTAACAGGGGGAGAGTAGCAAAAATCAACTATAGAAAACTACTGTAACATACCTCTGTTGATTTCATTGCGTCCACTGAATGAAATGTAAAAGATAAATGTGTGCCAATGCACGATAGGTTGTTCTCAATCCCATAATAGTTTCTAGATTCGATTAAAAACTTTATAAAATGTTACCCGTCTTTTTTGCAGGACAGAGGGTTCATCTCTTTCACTGTCGGGTCATACAATTCTGCACGTTATTCCTTCTTGGTTATCCCCTTCCCGAAAGCTCCTCAGCGCAATCTCCCCTAGAAATCAAATTTTCCGCACTTTAGATCCGACTTAAAAAAATCCAAGGTTAGGGAAAACATTGAGAAAGGTAAATTAGTATTTACGAGGATTTCGTTCGTGTCGCCCGAGGGTTTCACTAACTGTGCCCGACCGGTTATGTTAACACGGTTATAAATCTAGTCTTCGCCAACCCAACTTCGTAAATTATAGAGTAGGGCGTCAGCCCAGTGTTATGCTTCCACTGTGGCGCCTCGGATTCCCTTCATGAAGGTCTTAGTAACAGCACCTTTGACGATCTGACGACTTTCCTTGATTTATCCGTGTTTGATAGAGCTAAACGTATGTTGCGGCGACATACAGCAAACAGACATCGATGTACCGGCCGGGTATCTTATCGTTGGTGATGCTAAACCCACACAGGTCAACTTTCAGTGTCGAGATATGTATAAACAGTAGGTGCAGTTAGGTAAGACCTGTAATGTCAATCTATCTCTCTAATGGTTTACATTTTATTCGCTTTTGGCTGACATCACGATCCAATGTCAAAACAGCAAGTCTCGTTGGCAAATGAGTTCAGCATGAATCGAACAAGGCATAATGCAAAACGATAACTATGTATTGCAGAGGGCGCTAGAAATTATAATTCACTAAAATAATACAGGAAGAACAAAGTATTCAGACACATATCAATCATTGTATTCTGAACAGATCATACTGTACGTAGTTTAGTTGAAAATGTAGACATATAATTTTTTTTCCTTCCCAACAACATTTTGCACAGAGTACATACTTCCCCAGATAGCGGTAAATTACTAAAATATTGAGCAATATGAGATTCAATAAATCAAATAAAAAAGGAAATTTATGTTATTTCACTGTGGCAAAGGTCAAATCACACAATTCAAGTATTCCATCAACTTTCAGAAAATTATCTTAAACACCGCTTTTCCTTAATTTTATTTTGCGAAAGGATCATAATTCATTTGATGGTTCAATTTAAAGTGCTCATTTTTCAACAAGTAAAGTATACGGTTCTTAAAAACCGTCTCTTTACCTATAAATGTGGCAGAAAATCGAATTTTGTTGAATTACCCCACTAGGTCTGGTTATCACAAACTGTTCGCCCGCACACATTCATTAAAATAATTCCAAAAGTGTTGATTCCACTGCACATCCTTTGTTGCCAGCAAACTTCACCAAAACAAAATAACTCTGTACAAGTGTCTTTTACTCGCTTGTCTCGAAATTCGTACCTGTTTCAGTCAACATTATCGCAATTAACTTTGCGGCATTTGCAATGATTCTCTATCCCCGTGTACTTTTTATGATTCTGATCCAATATATATATGTAGCGATTCTTTAATACCGTGGTACAACACTCCGTGTCGTGCTCCTCTCCCAGGCAATAACTCATGATAAATGACTTGGAATAAAACGCAGCAATCTCAGCCCCAGAAGGCAATAATTTCACAATTATTTCTACCTGGTGATTTTTACCAAAGAGAGTGCGACCTTCCACGATGCTTCCACGACCTATATATCGCAGGTGCCAAGTTTCGATGACGTTGTGTGCACATTTTCCGAAACCCTTGGTATATAACTGCTCGGTTGTGTAACTTAAGGTGCATACGTCATCCCCTGATTTAGGCGGTTTGTATTTTATGTGACCACAATTTGGAAACTCTCAGTCGATTTTCAGATAAACATCTCACCGTTTGACTTGACTTGTTTCATCAAAAAGCAATTGCTTCGTTTCATGGCTCGTCTCCAAGGGTAAATTTCGTCAGAGACGATGCCTTTGCGTAAAATGTTGAACGTTTGCATGCGCATGCGTGGCGCGTGAAGCCGCGTGTCGACAAGCCACAAGTGCGAGCGGCTCACGTATAAGAATAAGGCGTCGCATGATAATCCCCGCCATTTGCATAAGCGTTTTTTTATTCTCTCGAGCAAAGTCAGAAAAAAACACAAAGAATAATATTATAGTGGATAGTTAGAGACAAAAACAATGGTGTTTAAGTATACATTTATGACGACAGTTTGATCTTGATTGTATTTTTTAAATTTTAATTATAATTTCAGTGTTATTGTAATAATTTCTACGATTGATAACAATTTGCAATGTACTTTCGTTAAAACGACTGTCCGATAGTTCTTTCTCACATGACCAAAATAACCCTCAATATGCAAATAACCCTAATTACTACCATTTGAAGCCAAAACATGAAAAATTTTGGTATTCAAAAGTTGCTTTTTCTTCTGATCATTGAAGGCTTCTGTCGCGACAAAAACTCGCTAAAGGCATCCAATATAGCATGATGCTCAGCCTTGAATACTGATGACGCATAGAAAAAAAGATAGCAAGTCCAGTTGACAACTGCTGGATGGAAAATTGAAGGATTTCATTGAGACTACATTGTACTTGAAATAGCCAGTGGTATTTCTGAACCGTGAATCGGGCCTTTGTTTGGAGCGCTAAGGGATTACCATGGCAACGACACACTTGAACAAGTGCCAAGAGGAGATTACTCAAATGGCTGAATAACTCGTCCTTGAGAAAGTTGCAAAGTTGCAAGACCAGCGGCTACCCCCCCCCCCCCCGTCTCCGCGACTGACCTAATCAAAAAACACAAGTACATCGTTGCGATTTCGTTTTACGGGAATATTCGGCCTGTTGACAGTAGTGTATGGACAGCAATCCTAATTCGTATTGACCGAGGCGGAGAAAGTTGAGTGTTGGATCAAACCTGATAACGGCAAATGGCAAAGGTGGAGGCGGCAAACTGCAACGCTGATGAGAGCGCCGTCAGATTTATCTATTTCGTGTTCGCCGAGTAAGTGACCTGTCAGCCCAGACAACGCCTGTTAATAGCGTCAGTCGACTCTTAAAACACACCATTTGATATATGTGAATCCAAAACGGAGAGAGAGAGAGAGAGAGAGAGAGAGAGAGAGAGAGAGAGAGAGAGAGAGGAGAGAGAGAGAGAGAGAGAGAGAGAGAGAGAGAGAGAGAGAGAGAGAGAGAGAGAGAGAGAATCTCCGTTGTCGTGGAAACACGATAGATTGAATCGTAATAACAACGACGAAACAGGAAATAAAACCAATAAAAACCGATTAGCTTATTCAGAGGAATAAAGCTATTTGGAATTTTATAAACTGGAAACCTAGGAGAACTATCTGCTATATTCCCCAGATTGATATTGGTTCGCTTGTGTTAGGTAATGCAACTCGAGAGGAGTGCATGCGTGTTAATGGACTGGACGCTTTAATTGAATAAATTGGTAAATGTTGACTTCTTTGACTCCGTAGTGACGTCATACGGTGTCTGTAATCAGTGTTATCTCTTCGCGCGTTGCTCTTCCTTCACGAACTCGGTCAACAGGTAGCAAAGTGATACGAGATAAGGAAATCCTGCGAGACTGCTGTATGGATCTTATACATTTGATGGACGTAGACGGGCGGTGTAAGGGCTTCCAGTGTATCAGGGATTTGTGTGATGTGACAAAAAAATTGTGGCGTGATTCTGGATACTCAAATGTGTATGGTTGGGTAATGCGGCGAATGCTTGCCGAGAATGTTCTTAAATTGAGGTATAGACGAAATATGCATTTGAAATATTTCCTACAAACGTTCATACAACAATTGTACTTTCAAACCAAACGACTGTCTGAAAAACCTATTTGCCAGTCAGCATTTCAACTCAATGTCTTATAACATTTACATCACTGGGATCTTCGGGCCCTGATGCCTTTCACCCGAGTCCTCCCCCTTTAGGCTTTACTCTTATTCTGTCAAAGAGAGCATGTTTCTGACCATATCTCTCGATTTATCTCTCATAAAACTGCCACTGTACTACATTGGGTATGACGCTGTTATCTTTGAAGCAAATCCACACTGACTTTTCATGGAGACATAATTTGGAACGGTTCACCTTGAATTAAAGTGACTGATGATACTCATGAAACGATGAACATTCTTGATCGTTTGATTCGGTTCAGCAGCAATATTTTTTCTTTTTATCACACGCCAGTTATGAACCTCACGAATAGGAATTTTTCAGGAGCATTTGCCAAACTAATCATATCCACGTATAACACGCCAAACTAGATCCAAGGGAAACAATTAGCGTTATTGCAAAGTTAAGCTCTAACGAGGTGCGGTGTATAGTCCCCAGGAAAACGGTACCTTTAGACTTTCGCGCCAGTCGCACGTTTTATCGACACAAGAGTAACTTTGTGTGCTCTTGAACGGTCTGGGCGCTCTCGTCATGCAAAGGGTTATGTGGAACGCGCATGCGTGTCTCCGACAGATACTAGGAATCACAAACTTTTACAATGTTTATCTGGTCTACCACATGCGGTAGCCCATTTTGAAACTCATGGAGTAATTGATGTTTTCACCATGATCTCTTCTTGAAATCGAAAACTTAATGTTTCCTAACGGAGGTAGCACAGACATAACGGCCATTTTGAATTTCAATAATAGTTGGTAACTGTCAGGTACTAATTCGCTTCTCTGATACAAATAAATGTAAGGTGACCCCTGATTTTTACTCTTGATTTGGTAATAGAATGGCTGAGTCTTTCCTTGTTGAAAGTTTGAGTTAAAGTTTAAGTCTTTTATATTAGTTTTTAGGAGCACACTACCTTAAGCATGTTGTTTGTTCTTCGAAGCTTGAAATAAAATCAAATAATTCTTATTAGATATTCTCATGAAATAGGCCCGGAGCAGATGATAGGAATCTAGAATGCCTTTGCGCTGATGTAATTTTCTGTGAACGCTCTCACCCTTTTGTCTCTATTGAGAAGTCAGCGTCAAAAAGTTGTCCCAGGCGGATAACGTTGTGGTTTGACATGTGGGGTAAGCTGCCTACCTTTACGGTTGTCCACCCTTGCTCGCTGTGTGGCTTTAATTAAGCCGATGACCTTTGGCAAAAAATGTTCGCATGACATATTGTATTGTGAGACAAACATTTGGGATTTGTTGAAAACTGTTCTCTAAAGAATTTGTCTACCTAGTGATTCAATTAACACGTCGACCCGTCCTTAAAGCTTCAGGAAGCCCTGTGAGAGATTATTGTATTATAGTTGCCGAAAATACTCCTCCGTGATCCACGGCGAGCATAGCTTAAACGGATAGGTGTAACCAATTCTGCATGACCCACGTATACTTTCAAGGAAACTGGGACGATAAGTCACAATTGTCGTTTCTCTGCGACAAGTCGGAGACTTCACGGGGTCATCCCAGCACAGCTGCGCATGCCAGTCAAGCGACAGTGTCTAATCGCTGTAGTGTGACAGTAATTACGTCACCATAAGAGAGCAGCTGTTTAGGTCAGAGGTTAGATTCCCACTTTACATAACGAACTTTGGAGTTAAATCAGAAAACGCATATGTCGTCACACATGAATGAGCAGAAAAACAACTTTTGAACTATGATAGTCTCTTGATATTTTAGCTTCTTTGAAAAATGTTAGCAAATTGGTTCCTTCAAATATTTGATATGAATTCCAGACTTCATTAGCCCTTTGAAAGCCGTAATTTTTCCACCAAAATTTAGTGCAACATTTAACAATTTTATATGAATTTTCCTGTAATTTTTTCGATAATTTTGAACAAAATGGACATCACATTTCATTGGCCACAGTTTTTTATCAAAATTTTGGCAAAAATCTGAAAAAAATTGACTGGGGTATATTTTGTAAAGGCGACATAAAATTTGGCGCCAAAAGGGTTAATTGTGAAGAAATTATGAAAAGATTGATGAATTCTCTTTAAGTGACATTTCGTCATTAATTTGATAAAGATGATCCGATCTGCTTACACTTTTTGCAGAAGAAAGTCGGAACCATTTTAGAGAGAGAGAGAGAGAGAGAGAGAGAGAGAGAGAGAGGGAGAGAGAGAGAGAGAGAGAGAGAGAGAGAGAGAGAGAGAGAGAGAGAGAGAGAGAGAGAGAGAGAGAGAGAGAGAACATGTTTGTTGGTCGTTCTTCCTCTTGAAATATGACATGAACAAAATTAAACAATCAAACATCCATAAGTAGGAATATACAATCGATATAACGCCTGTGAACTCGCCCAATAAAATTTCTAGCAACACATCAAATTACGCTACCCTTTGAATAAACTGGGTCGTCATATATAAGAATTAATCGATGTCAGCAGCGATTTACATGAACAGGTAATGTGCCGGGCTCGACTAACCACGGCTAGCGAGGCGACAAAAATGGAAGTAGGCCGTGAAAAATCCATCACCAACCGTACACACCTACGGCTATTTTTCGTTCATCCTAGTCACAGTTGAGTAACTCCAAGTCGATTACAAAACCCCTCGTGAATTACACACCATAAGATAACTGAGACATCGATCCGACATCTTAATCGACAGGTAAACTTTCTTCAGTACTCGAAATGCGCATGTTCAATGGGAGTCGGGTAATGCGTCGCCTGTATAAACGCAAACGATTGTTGATGATTTTCTTAGATAAAAACCAACAAGGTTGTAAGCAAATTACTTAGACTGTATGAAGTGATTGAAGACGATCGTTGAGAATTGTATCCGTTCTACATAATTTAATTTGCACGCAAAAAACAACCTCAAACCATGTCTTTCAACAGCACACGATTGACCTGGAAATAAGTCTATGTAATTTACATTCGGAATGTGATACGTTTAATTCAATATCTGTTCTGTGCCGGTGACGTCTGTTATTAACAGTTGTTTATCTACGCGTCAGGTTCTGTGAACTCTCTGAGAGACGTTAAAAACAAACTATATACACAACTTGCACCGTTTTCCAATTGCATATTGGGTAGTTTATATCGGACTTTTAATGAACGGTGCGAGGTCGTTGCTCTTGAGGACTTTCGGCATTTTCTAAGTCCGCAATAGTTGTTGGTTTAATACGATGGTGATCTGAGTTGACTTCCATGGAGGTGTAGGCCGCTTCTGAATGTGCGCTGTATTTCTGCGGTGTTTTCGCACTGACGCACAAGGACTTTTTTGATCGTATTTGTCGATCTCCAATATTTTACCCATTTCACGGCGCGATAAACGCGCGATAGACCGTGCAGTCCCGGGGAACAACCCCGCGCCGCATGGGTGTGCACGGGGTAAAATATCTCTTCCCACGTGTGGCGCTAAGATCAAAGAATTATTTCGCAGTGATGCTTTATTGCCGTCGGCCAAACCTCCCTGCACAGAAAGATTAATCTACATGGCGTATTAGCTATTATGTACAACAAGACCAAATGTAGGCAGTTATTTTATTTTGATCGTACCGACTTTATCGGCGAGTGTACTCACGAACACTCACCTCTCTTTCAGGACAGCTGGTGATAAACTTTTCAACGCTATACTGACTATATTATTGATGTGTCGTTTTTTTCCCTACCAGGGTCATCACTATAATGATATTACATCTAAAGCTATATGAAAAAGCAAGAATTTAACGGAGAGAGAGAGAGAGAGAGAGAGAGAGAGAGAGAGAGAGAGAGAGAGAGAGAGAGAGAGAGAGAGAGAGAGAGAGAGAGAGAGAGAGAGAGAGAGAGAGAGAGAGAGACAGACAGACAGACAGACAGACAGACAGACAGATGACTGTAGGCCAAATCATTTACAGAAATAACCTCGAGAGGTCGCAAGGAAATCGACTGAATAAACAAACACTGCGCATAATATCTGTGCACGGTAATCAGTTTCAAGACCAACATGAAACTGCGGGAGCAAGTTTAGAGAAAAGGCAATCGGCAATCGTCATGAATCTCTTTCCAAGGAGACGGTAATTTCCAAATTTTACCTTGTCTGATGTTGTTAGGCAACCGATCCGGACGGAAATTTGGCGGTAAAAGATATTGACGGAATTTCCTGCCAAGAATTGGAAAAAAAAATCTGCGGGGCTGTTTACTCAAGAGATTTGACGGAGAAGTATGGCGCCCCGTTTTCGGCCTTGCGTCTTAGAAACCGGTTAGTCCTGTCGTTTGGCAGAACTTGCAGGGAACTGATGGGCTACGTGTGAAAAGATTTATGTGATAAATAATTGCAATTTATAATATATTTGCAAAATGGAGCATTTTACGGAATCAAAAACCACATCTGTTCATATTCCCGGTATGGTCTACCTTCCATATTTCCCCCCTACCGCTGAAAACATCGAAACCACGCGTGTTTGCTCTCCTCAACCTTACCGTGGATGACTTTGATTGATTTTTGAAGCGTAGAGGGCGGTATATGTTTGTGAGTACGACCGGGTCCAATAAAGTAAGAGAGGCAGGCAGGGGGAGAGGGTGTTTCAGGTAACTTATATGATTAAGTAAAATATCGCCGTAAAGAAAAACCAACTAGTCGGATGTAATGATAACTGTATTCGGAGGCCTTGAAGCAAAGTGCGAAACACGATGCGATGCGGGTTTCCTGTGACTCGAATTCAAGTGAACATCTGTCGGAAATGTTAAAGTTAAAACAGAGAAATAACTTGACGCCATTGCCCACGGCAAAGGACACCAGCTCTTGAAGTCGAGGTTACATCGCTTGTCAAGTGTTCTACAAATGTGAAAAAGGTGCTTGTTGGAGGAGATGGTTGTATTCATGTTTAACATTGTTTGTATTGTAAAGTAAACCCGCTATTTGCTCTCAGGTTTGTAACTCTTTGGGCAGTTTGTCGCCTACACGGGGACGTCTTGGTAGGGGAGAAATTGAACTATCTATTTTTAACTTTAAGGAAGATTTCAAATTTTCCCCCAACAGTGCGTATACGCGTTGCAAACGACACCATTCATCGTGGCGGGAAAGTTCATATTCGTTAAATGTCACGTAAAAGTCTGTGTAAATGTAGAACTCGCCTCGGGGACAGAAATTCGGACTCTCTAACTTTCACAATTCTCTTCTGTTCTACCACTTGTTGGGATTCATTTTAAAGATCTTGGTGTAAGAAAACTGTTCACCAGCTTAGTTTTTCGAAATCGAAAATTTTACCTTGCTCCATAGAGTTAACATAGGGATGGCGGCCATTTTGAATTTCAAATATCTTGAGTAAATCTTGAGTTATTTGTTTCTCTGGTACCAAACTTTGCACGGTGATTAACGATTTTTATTCTTGATTTTGAAAGTAAATGGTTGAAAGATTCCCCTTAAGGAAAGTTTGAGCAAAAGTTTAAGTCTTTCACTTTCGGGGCCCATGCTACCTGGATGCATGGCGTAATACGTTACTCAGAATGTGATTAATCCGTGGAGGAGGCGAATGCGTTGTAAAAAGGAAAAAAAAACTCGCTCTAAACGATAATTTAGAAGTTGAACAGCTCAATCTTCGTGTAGCGTTTGAAACCCTTTCAACAGCATACACCAAACTTACAGGAGCTAGAATATTTACGGTTTACAGTCGCAACTATTTACGTTTATATGTCGGCTATGTGTTAATTATCTGAGCAACTTTAAATTTGCTCAATGTAATAAAAATAACTTCTTCTCGGGTCTTACAATCAACACTTTGTATGGCTGGATGAACGTGCCCGGCGATGAAACTGAACACGTGACTGTGTAAAGCATTGCAACAATTCTTAGCGATTTTTCGAGGCTTTATTGGGGACGTTGAGAACAAATACAGAACCATTATGGTGTTGGAGTGACTTGTCTATCATCTAGCCCTCGTTCAAATCCCAAACTTTTTTTTTACTTGTTTTGGAACGACGGCTAGACTCTGATATCAGACTATGGGTCAACGCGCGTACCTGATATATAATATTGATTATATTATATTGATTATATTGATAAATATATTGATTCGTATATATTATTTGTCTTTACAACAAACGAGATGAACACATTACCTCAATAAGCGATTGTAGTGAGCAACACGTGTCCTACACGATAAGCCAACAGATGGGGAACCTTATTACAAATCATTTGGCTCTTTGAAAAAAAAATGTGCTGGTAAAATTTTAACACCTTTACCCTCCAGGCAGTCATGTATGGCATGTGCTAACGAGAGTATTCGCCAGAGGATGTAAAATTAAAAAAAAGCGTTATGCACGAGCGGCTATCGCCAGCTCAAGAAGGTGGTAATTCTTGGCTTGGCGACTTTCTCATCCTGGTGCACCTCAGGCTTACGTTGTATAAATTTCTTCGATTGTCGTCACGATATTTAGATACCTTTTGAAAAAGAAAGATTATTTTTGATATACTGACACGCTGGTATTCACAAACCACTTCAGCTACAGCGCACTCAATATCGGCCCGATATGGCATAACAATAATGCGTCACGCCGCGCGCCGCACCACAAGGTATTGGGGGCAATATTCGTCTGGGAGTAATGATTAAGAAATTTCATGTATAATTTTTTTTAGTACACAAGCCTTACCTGTGTCGTGGGTGCTAATGACTTAACCCTCTCTATCTCTTTATAGTATTTCTAAGAAAACAGTCCATATCTGTGAACTACCCTCCCTAATCCCCTTCATTCATTTGTTCTACCGATCACCATCGCGAGGGGGAGGATATCACCCTGACCAAGACCAACTCCATTTATTGATCATAGCTCCCGGACAAATATTGCCTACAATACCCTGTGGCCGCACTTACGCAACGCAGCGCTCACGCTACTCGCTGGCTGCTGTCACTACAGGAAGACATTGCGAGACTGGAGCGAGAAAGTGACGCTTTATTGCAGTTGGCGAGAATATTTTGTTATTCTCACTGCTTTCAGTGAAATTATTTTAATTCTCTCTGTTGAGCAGTGGGAAATACGCTCCTTGGTGAGAATCATGCATGATAACAGACTTTCACAGTAAGACTAGAATTCTCACCAAGCACAGTGAGAATGTACCAGACTGATTCTCATCACTAAACATTTTTCGATTTCGTAAAACTAAGACGGTGAAAAATTTTTCTTACCCCGAGAGCTTTAGAACAAGCACCCCTCCAAGCGGAAGACCATATTGATTGCCAATATTGGCCATGAATATGATCAAAATGTGCAATTGACAAACGTGTGTTCAGTTTATAATCTTAAATCGTATATCCTATCCCCGCCAAAAAGTACCTCAGGCTCCCCTTCAAAAAATACCAGAAGGGGAAATATTCTCTTGAACTTTAAAAAGCCCCTCTGTAATGATGTATTTTGCTCAAAGTCCAATTAAAATCAAGTTTTGATTCTACGGTATCTTGCATAATTGAAATTGCAAATTTAGGTATTCAACTGATCCATAAAGAGAAAATGGCGGTTATGTTAACCATACTCAGTGCCAAAATTTGGCAAACGTCGGTGTAAGATCCGAAAGCGATATGTGACTTTGCCAACATCATTAGCGGTAAAGATACACTCCCAATTACTGAAGATACTATGCAGTTTCACGAGTATTTACACTGTCCGCCCATCTGTGGTCCCTTAGGTCGACATTGTCAAATCACTGAACCGTACTTGCAGGGGAGGATTATCGAGCACATTGTTCGCCTTGATATCCCGCTCACATTAAAAGTCCATTAATGCGTGTTTCCCCCTACTTGAGCGCTTTGTTTTATTTAAAGACCGACACAACATTTTGATGAGTGGGTTTATGGCCCTTCCCAAAAAAGGTTAACAATTAGCTAATTGTTTGTAATATTGAACTGTCTCCTCTCGAGAAGTACCGCTTGAAGACATAGTAATAGGCCGTTGTTTTAGTAATTGGTGGCGGTTTCGAGATTAGCCTGGGCAGCTCAAAAACAATCCGAGTCTAAATGCCTGTGATCGTAACTCGCATTCCTGGTAAATCCACCCCGTTTTACGCGATAAGCCCATGGAAGGTTGAATAATTGCTAACAGATTCAGACAATTGAATTCGGACTCTTTTTAACGATGAGAAGCACCAACTACCATTTTGTTGAGGTAGTCAAATGTCATGTGTGCATTTATCCTTTAACATTGTGCTGTTTTTACGGTCACTGATGCCATCCGTAGTCGTTAGAGCTCGAGTAGGTTTTTTATGCTAGAAGGAATTGGTAACGTTACGGTCTTTACAGTTGAAGGCGTTAAGTCTCCCCTTCATATTTCAGTTCACACTGTGCAGTTGCCAAGAGTCACTTTTCGTTGCCACGTGCATTAATCGCGCGCTGCCCTCGGTGTGTCGTCTGCACGGGTATTGCGCACGCGCCACTCCATAGCATACCGGGCTGCGGAGCGCCCATTGGACGTACCCGCAGACCTAGACCCACCGTAAACAGTTTCGTCTCTGCTATCAGACATCACTGCTAATCGGCTGCGATGATGACCATTAACACCTCTGCGTTTCTCTTCGCACAGGTTGCGATTCCCCTGTTACTGGTGCTTCTAGCCGGAAGCATGGCAAACAATAACCAGGAGACGGCGACAGTTGCTCAGAGCGAGCTCGCCGACGAGAGTATGAGCAGGTATTTAGCGGTGAACGGCTTAAACATCAGCAATCCCGTGGATCTGTGCTACCTGATGTTCGTTATGGACCCTGTTCTTATAACTAATTCGAGTAAGTATGATATCCTAATATTTTTTACTCAAATTGGAGCGAATACCTTGTGCCAGGCTTGTCGAAAATGAAAAAAAAATGCCAAGGGAAGATGATGGCAACTAGTCAGAGCCTAATAGAAAGTTCAGTTCTGAAGGCAACATTCGCTTAAGAACCAACCGACCATGAAAGACAAAAACAATAGAAAAGTGTCGCCCTGGGGTGTACAATGTGAAAAATTTTACTCGTGGGTATTTTGATGGCACATGGAGATCTCTCGATTTTAATTTTTAATAGTTTTTGGCTTGGGATTTAGGATCACAGTAAGAATTTATTTCATTACTGTGCAAGTGCAAGTGTAATTTTTCTCACTGGGATTATGTGATTTATCGAGGATCCTATTGTTCGTTGAGCAGCGCTAAATTTCCTCACCTCTTTTGCTGCCCAAGACTCATTGTCTTTGCCTTCATATTAGACCATCGGATCTTAGCCCGAGCAAAATTATGTACCTATGGTAAGCTTAGGTTGTGCCCCTGGATGGATGGAACTCGGATCCCTCCCGCCTTGCAACACAGCGTTCAAAGGGAGCCATTAAAAAGGAATGCGCCATTTTTCACGGTGAATGCCGAACGCTCGCAGTTAGATCAAAGACTAATTTACTCAACTCATCATCCACTATCCACTTGCGTAAGCTAATTCCGAGCCCCTGAGCCGAACATCAATAAAAAGGGTGATCCCGAGTTAATTGATGCTAGTTTGCGACAAAACCTCCTGGTAAAATTGAGTTTTATCAGACAGTTTATTGTTCATCAAGCATAATTATAAGTCCTTTTTCAAGGACTTTTATATCTAACTGGTACATGGGTGATGCAAAACTAGTCAAACATTCGTGCTTCATAAAATTCTACCCCAAGGATCTTTAAAACAATGGGACGACAATTTCGGGTTCCTTTAGCAATCTCATGAATCTATCATACTATTGAAGACAGTTTTCAATACCCAGCATAATTTCACCATCCATTTCAAAGTCTTTCAGACATAGGACCGTTACCATCGATGAATGCTAACTTGATCTGACTGACGTGCTCAAACTTTTGCAAGTTTTATTTTCCTTGGAAATGATACCCATGGAATTGACAATTTCGTGTAGTGGTTACAAGGTGCTGCATATTTCTCTCCTAAGTTACCTCTGTTGTAGTTTTGCGCCCTCTCGTGGTCCTGGGCAATCAGCACATACGGCACGCGGTCAGTTTTCTCCGCCCTTCTGCCTTGTTTCTGGAACGCACCATATCGCTGTCATGTAATGTCAGTCAAAAAAAGCGGACCTTGTCGTGACATAGCCTAGGGAAGTCATTAAAGCCAGGCTGGAGTTTTTAACCATAGACCCTCGAGGGTCTATGGTTTAACAAACAATACATGTACAATACAGTCGCGAAGGCCCCGGCCCTTGAGGATGAACCGTCGTCAGTGTTGGCATCGAAAACGCGCGAAGCCTTTCCTCGCGTTGGTTGATATAATCAACCGCGCGGTTTCCATAGACAACAAAAGTGGTCAAAAATTGACCATGTCCCTCTTTTCAACAGAGGAAGGGAAGACTATCTCGGCGCAATGATGGAATACTACACGTAAATAGTACACATTAAAATAAGCGAAGATAACCTCATATTCGACTTTTTCAAACAAACATTACTGTCATTCGTTTAACAAACCAGTAATTCAGTTTTTGCAGAGAACATACGTTATATTCACAAACGAGGGGTTTTCGTTTTATAGCATTTTGAGTACCGGAGACGCGCTTTGTCTGGCATGCATTCATCATCACTAGAAAGTTTTCAAAGCCAATGTCACATGAAAGTATGGCATTTGGAGCGCCTCGCGACATCGCACACAGGCACGATGCGAATCCGCGTTTTAATAAAACGACCTGCTTTTCAAATCTCTCATAGCTTTTTCAAGCTGTAGGAGAGGTTTGTATAAGCCTTGAAATGACTGAATGTAATGAAATTGTGTACTGAATGAAATTGCTTTTTTTTTTTGCAAAAGCCTCATGGGTAAAGAAGGCTCAAATTGGATACGATACAGCGATCAATAAATTGAAGTCCCTCTTTTGCTGCATTATATTTGCCTTCTTTCACCCACATACAGACTGAGTTCGCTGTGTGGAAATCTTTGAAAGCCGAGACAGAGGCGTTAATTGCCGCGTCGTCTGGCGTGCACTCACAGCGTAAGCTGTCAGATGTTTGATAAATGTGATGAACAATAAGATAGATTCGCGCTGAAATTGCCTAATAAAATTCACATTCAAATACTCTCCATGAAATCATGATCAATCACAGAATATCTCCGTAATCTGTTCCCATGATGACGTGCGAGTAAGTTAACTTCCCCTGGTGACCGAGTGTGAAGTAGATTTTTATCGAACGGGCGGCGATCTGACGTTGATGGCGTCGCATTTCTCATACTCATACCACTGTTTTCACGCTTCATAATTGTGCCTTCTCCGCATTTAAATGCGGAAATAGGTTTGATTTAGACATTTTCGATCGTGAAATGCACATATGTAGCACTTGGGAGCCATATTTTAGCAGTTTACACACCGTGACGTGACAATGTTTACATATAAGCGATGCAGAACTCGTTTCGACCAGTTGGTGAAAACGCTTTAAGGTACTATTCGCCTCGAAAGTGAAAGACTTAAAACTTTCGCTCAAACCTTCCTCAAGGAATCTTTTAACAATTCTCTTTTAAAATCAAGAATAAAAATCGGGGGTCAAAGTACAATTCTGTTTCTGGAGAAACAAATTACCCAAGTTACCGATACCGATTTGAAATTCAAAATGGCCGCCATCCCTGCGTTAACTCTATGGACAAAAATGAAATTTTCGAATTTCAAAAAACTAAGACGACAAAAATTTTTCTAACACCAAGAGCTTCCAAATGAATTCCCACAGTTGATAGATCAGAAAAGAATTAGAAAGGTTTGAGAGTCCAAATATCTGTCCCCGAGGCGCGTTCTACCTTTATGACACGATCATTATCTTGTGATGTTTCGATGATACTGGTCTTGGCTGTCAAAGATCTATATATTTTTATCTTGGTTTCGTCCGACGTCCAGATTTCGAATGCGTGTAATTCAAACCCAGTAAAAATGTTTGCTTGGCTAATAGACGAGTTACCATACAAAAATATCGCTTCAAAAAATGCCTACGATAATCCATAGAGTATAACATGGTTTGTGATGAATTAGTTCAAAACTTTGGAAGGCGATTTAATTTATTGAATCAGTTTCCTTGATGACATCAGTTCAGATTATAAAAGCTTCCATCGTCCAACTGAAAAAAGGTCACTGCTTTCACTGTCATGAATTGCTGACGTGATCGCAATTTGCAAATTGGGAGTAGGCCGGCCATCCTCAAGGAGAGCCGTTATGCAAAGGGGATTTGAGTTGATTAAATTTGCGCGTGCTTGACAAATGCGTTAATTTCTCTTCGCAAAGTTTGAGATTTCCAAGGCCAATTTACTTGTAACATTTTACTGAATTATTGATATTCAAATAAAACGAACCCCGCTCTGGATGCTTTGTCCTAATTTTGTAGAAAACGTAATAAACTGACCAATTCGTTGATTTTCACCTGTCAGGAACACAGGACGCCTCCCCCCGTACTTTGTACGGAACCGTCAAAGCTGGAAGAGCTTCAGCTTACTGCTTCTTGGAAATAAACTTCTCTGCCAGGGTGACTGTAGCTGTTTTGGCATTCTGCCTGATTCATTTCGCGCTGGAAAAAATACTACAGTGCATAGCTGTAGGCCCTACTGTAGGTTACATCATTATGATGTTTACCATTTACATTGGCGTAAACAAGACATGACGTCATGATTCATTTGCATGAATAGCTGGGGGGGGTGACTTTCAATTTGTGGCGTAAGAACAGCCAAACTCTGGGCAATGCAAGAACGGCTGTCCACTTTTTTCGAAAGATTACAGCTAGTATACAAATCAGTCAAACCAGGTAATTTTGGAACCTTAGGAGGACGAAGAGGGCGCTCTAATGAAACCATGCCTTCAGGTATGATAAGTTGGTCTTGTTTTCCACGAATTTGAAACTGATTGTTTGGGGTTCGGATGTATACAAAACAGACTCTGTTGGTAAAACAGTCCAAGAAGTGGGTTGCGAACGTGTCTGTATGTACTAAAACACGAGCTGAGAAGAGTTGTTCGTTACGGCTTGAGAGTTACAACATCTATAAACATTTACCGTGGCGCCTTGATCCCCGGGAATGGCGACGCGCCGTTTTCATCACCCACGAAAAACACATTTAAAAGCGGTAAGGATTGTTTATATACAATCCACTGCGAGTAAACGTGTATCTATTTATATGGCACAGTAGATAGTTTTTCATTATTCTCATTTATGAGGTACAATGTAGTGTCATTCTTTTAGCGTGTTTTCCCTCGATTCACACACATATCATTATTTTTAACATTTCTGTAAAACTAATGTACTCTTCATCAAATTCTGAAATGTGACTCACAAATGGTTTTGTGGTGGAATATGGCAATATTACTTTCACGATGGTGTCGCTAGAGGTAGGGAACAATTAAAAGATGATAATCAATTTCGCCCAAATGTAAAGAACACCATGATTTATAAAATAACCAAGCTTTGTATAATTCCTTTTTTACCTCATCAACATGCAATTATCCCGAAATAGTTTCCATGGTTTCGGTATGCGTTACGATAACCATGCATTATTAGCACGCTAAATCGAAAGAACCTGATTTCGTACCTCAACCTGCCAAGAATCGGATTTAACCTCTAGACGAAATGCCAAGTTTCCAAGAATATCGCCTAATGTGCAACGCTTGATTGGTTTTTAACAAGTTTCGCGCCGCGGAGCGGTCGCGCCACGACGGATGGCAGTATCGGCTTTGACGCTTCTGATACTCCCAAACAAGTGTACCGTGAAATGCTAGGCACATTACTCGGCTTGATTGGCCATTGCGCCTGGGCGCAAAATCGGAGCTGTCTTGGTAATTGCACTTGAGGTCTATAATAAGCCGTCGGCGACACTCGAGCCTGCGTTCGTGTTAGTACAAGGAAAGGCAAACTACATGTGATGTGTTACCAGCAAGGCGCAGCGCGCAATATTAAATTCAGTCAAGAGTTCGAAAAAAGTGTATTAAATCGTTCGCAATTTGTAAAATCATTCTTGCCATCAGATCCCGAGCTCATAACCTCTCTTGTTCAGTGACAGTCGCGCAGCGGCAATATATTTTCTAATAACTCTCAACTCGACATTTGTGAGAGAGACATCGCGTCATATTAACCAAATAAGGCAACAGATTTTTTACGCGTCCTTTGACATTTCCAGGCAGTTTTGATTTCCTGTTATTGCCCCTTTTTAACCAACAAGTCAGGATTTATAAGCACATCAAATGCTGACGAATGTCTCTGTCTTATTTAATTGGTAGTCAGTCGATAATAAACCAAGTCACTCCTGGCAGACAAAAAAAAAACTTTGATGGGAAACCGATAAATACGAGCAGGCAGCGAAAATGGGTTACCATATTAACATCCCCTTTCTGACATTTAAATATATGTGTAACAGCTTGTCATACAGGAAGGAGTTGACCGCATCTTGTCAAATAAGAATGACCTATTTTAAGTTTGTATGATAATGATGGTACTTCGTTCAGCGAGGTCACTATAAAATTCGAAATTGTTAATACAGTTTCAGGCGCTGCGGCTCTTCAATGAGGACTCCATGCTCAATTAGTGTTTTAATATATATTCGGATAGACATAAACCGCTATTTTGCGTGTTAGCTAGGCTCACAATAATGCGAATAGGTAAATATGTTGTTAGGATGTTTATCGCTTTCGCTTCGATATCGCAAAGCAGATTAAATAGCGCCGACTTTCCAAACTTAACCCATAAACAAATTAAACCATATGAGTGGGGGGGGGGGGGGGGTATGTGATGTGTTTTTCAAGGGCGAATTTGACTGCTATCTACTCTTCGGTAAGATTTGATCAGAGATATGTACGAAAATCTACTTCACTTAATTTTTAAACTTCATGTTAGATTCATTACACCACCCTTTAAAAGCGAGACGCGTTATCTCTGAGTCGTGACTTCACAACTCGGTCTTGTAAATATAGATGCTATGTTTTCATATGATGAAATAGTATTTAACATGAAACGCAATTATATATCGACTGTTTGCACCAGCATGAATACCTAATCGGAACAGAACCCTTTACTGTAGACAATGTGAGTGAGCAATTTGGCTCAAGAAAGATAAAACACATCGAGAAATAAATGTTACACGGTGTCAGAGAAGGGTTGAATAGATTTTCCTGACGAAAGTCAACACGCAACTGTTGGTCTAAGTTGATTGGTAGAGTTGACTGTGACGTCATTGAAATCTCGCGTGACGTCAGAGAAAGTGTTTTAAGTTTTGTCTCGCGTTGAGCGAGACAGTGCTTGCAATGTTCAGGGTTTGCGTGTTGGAACCAGGACAGCTAGCGGTGGTCAAACAGACCGACCGACGGGCAGACACACACTTTTTTGCGAAGTCACATACAAAAATAGAAGAAGACGGGAGATACAAGTAGAGTTTGGCGAAGGGATTTCTCGGGTTTGGAAAAATTCACGCTCGCACGTGCTCGAGATCAACCGGGGAGAAGTGTAGATCATGGAGAGTCGAGGAGGTGCAATGACGATGTGGCTTCCAGCTGTGTCTGATTCCTATAACGATATCCCTAATTGGATATGAGGTGTTGACACTCGATATACAGTATACCGGTGTGATACTAATTGCTCCGCTGACGATGGCGCCACGGGACTGTCGCAACCTCGAAAAAACATTTTCAGATATATTCATTAACTAAATAAATCTTGTTAAATGTTTTTGAAGACCAAACAATCCAGAGTCAGCGCTTGTACATTTTCCAGCAAGTTAAGGGGTCTGAAATGCCAGTTCGAATTGCCTTAAAGGAGCAGTCTTCTATCCCTGGTTCTCGCCTTAGTCGCAAGGGACATTCAGTATTTACATGGTGTTAGTGCTATGTTTTCCATTGAAATTTTTATCAAGTTGACATTTGCTCTTAGATTAAGATGATAAATGACCTGCCCCCTTAAAGGGACAAAGTCGGCCATTTTTATAAATTTTGTTTGACACGAGATACTACTTATATTGTTAGACATGTTGAAAGATACTGAATAAACGGGTGCCCATGTACATATTCAACCCTGGTTTTGCACAAATTAAATGAAACCATCGCAAAAATGAATTAATGGTCATGACCATTAATTCATTCTCGAGATAGTTTCATGTATCGTGTCTAAAACCAAGGTCGAATATATGCATGGTCACCCACCCATTCATTCATTATCTTTCAACATGTCAAACAATATAAGTAGTATCTCGTATCAAACAAAATTTATGAAAAATGGCCGACTTTGTCCCTTTAAGTTTAGACAATAGAAGAAAAAACAAACTAACCGAGCATTGGTGACTAACAAGCAGGTGGTGCAAGCGAATTATATGTTAGATTTAGAACTTAGACCAGTGTTATTAAAATGCAAACTAGATTTGGAGGTTGGGGGGCAGACTGACATACGTGACTGTCTAAATTATACTTATAGGATTTCTCATACACAGGATACACCGTTTGACAAAACAGAGTGATTTCTGTTTAATTTTCCGTTGTCCGTTTTGATTTATTCCCGTGGACGTATCGTTTGACATAGTATCTGTTTAGCGGAATCGGTGAACACTCGATGGCAATGGCCGTCTAGATCGATAGATAGGTACGATATTGCCCGAGAAATCACTGAATGCTGTGCAAGAGATCGAAGTCGCCCATTTTACCTTCGTATTCGTTCGATGGAAGAGTGACGACTTTGATTTAGAAGTGTGACACTTTTGACTTAGACGTGTGGCAGGCGATAATGTCTTCTGGATTGCGCGTGGCAACAAAAACCGACGCGCAGAAACTGATCGCGACAGAGTAATCGTTCACGAAAGGCCAAACAGGAAAAATATCCACTTGATAGACATATGGACAGTGACACGTCTCCCGTTATAACGTGACGGACCGCTGGAAACGATACGAATCATCTCACAACTGAGTCAGAGAGAGGCATCCCCTATGGGAAGTCGTAGAGGTCGCTGTTCTTCCGTGGGCGTTTTAAAAGTTGCCACACTGTTAGAACAAGCCTGCATTTTGAAATTGCGTGTTATTTGGATATTTGACAGGCGTCTGTATTGATTGAGCGATATTAAAAAAATTCAGAGAGTACAATTAGAGATTTTATTACACTTGCTGATGACAGTCATATTAAAAAATATGATTCCCTGGACAATTGATACGTAAACTCATAACGCATTGATGATCTTTCCGTCGGCAGTTCGATACCCAGGCCTCTTGCGCGATATTCAAATTTTATTAAATTAACTGAGGGCTTGTAACGGTGTCGACTCAGATCATAACAAAGAAGATGAGAAATTGTTAACACTGAGCGCTCATAGGCTCTTGATATTCTTAACGGCGGGAACAAGTACACGCGGAACGAGGCTCTCTATTAAAACTTGTTCAAGCTCAAGATGAGATTGATTTTTTCATGCGTGGCAAGACTTCAGCTAATTTGAACTCCGACGTGAAACGGCGGCGATGCTATGACGCTGTCATTCGTGTTCACGTTCACGACCTTACGGGCCGCGTTGGGAGCGACCGTGCAGTGCTACAATTTCGAATGGCTTTGCGTGATTCTTGCATAGAGCTACGCCTGTACGTTGGTGCTAAGGGAAGCGAATTGACGTCAGCTACCCTTTTAAAAGGTTCGCCACTTGCGACCGCCTGCGTCAATCTGGCGCCGTCATCCGAACAAACTTGACTTCGATTCCGCTCTACACTTGTTTCGTGAACGCTAAATAGGAGAAAAACACTTTCCCCGGAAAGGGAGCAATTGAACTTCCATGTAATACCGGGACCAGCAAGTCACCATGCCGTTAGCTCTCATGTTTTTCATTAGAAAACACATTTCACTTCAGTGCGTTTCCCCGTGTCCCCTGTGCAAAAAACACACCGTGACAGATATATCACCTCTCTATCAACACGGAAATGCGTAAAATTTGGAAAATCTCAAGGGTTGCAGCTAATTTCGTTTTCTACTGCGTCCTAATACATCTTGCGGCCACGCTCCCCACGAGAATCACGTGTAGTCTTTATCTTTACCAAAAGGTCGACTTGTCATTGCGCCCTGAGTGAATTTGTCACCGTGACAATTTTCCAGCCCAAGGGGCAGATGTTCAAATCATACGTTGAAGTTTGCGTCGACAATAATTTTTGTGGTTGAGAGATTCCTTGAGGAAAGTTTAAGCAAAAGTTTAAGTCTTTCACTTTAGAGGCTCATACTACCTTAAGGCACCTTTCCAGACCGATATATTTTTTGATGTTTTAGGTCCGCAAAAAATATTATAATATACAATCTGTCACAACGAAAAAGTATTGTTGTCGAGCATTATAAATTGTATATATATGGCTCATAAAATTTACATCATAATACCACGAAAGACTTTTAAATACAGTCCAATATTTCGAGGCCAAACACTGTCATTTATCATCCTTATTGCCAAAAAGATGAAGCATTAATAATGAAGTGCTTCTAAATCAATCCTTGAAAATAGAATTTTTGGGTCAACAAGTAGTTCAAAATGTGCGGGCATCTTCAATTGACTATCATGGATATGCTCAAACACTAAAGAGATAGACATAATAACAGTATTGCATTTCGCCTGCAATGATATCGATTCATGATGACGTCATGATCCGAACATGGGTGTGTGGAATAGCCTTCGTAATTCAAGTTTAACGGCAAGTTGAAATCGCGATGGAAACAACTCACACAAAAGATTAAACAGGTGTCATATTTTAAGTCAATCTCCGCTCAGAGATTGTAGCGGCTGCGTGGATAATCACAAACTAGCTAGGGAGTCTGACCAGTAGCCACAACGGTGAGCGTGCTCGATCAACAAGTGAGAGACTGTGGCTCCTGCACTTGCCAACGGTAGCAATTCAGTCTACGCATGTACAACAGGCTCAGTTGACGAGCTGAATACTGCGTATCTCAACATGCTTTGGGGCGTAGAACAAGAAACTGTAGTTGACATTAAACCATAATTGAAAAAAGTCATCAAAAGTTACAGTCATTACTGACAGATTCAAATGAAGAGCAAACACAACCGTGATCGTTTGTCTGTGGCTTTTATGGTTGCAAGATTTTATCGCAAAACGGGAGCGAGGCTGAGTACCCACCAAGCTCCATCCAGCAGACACTTGTAGCAGATTAAGAGCTCAGCTTGCACTATAATGACTTACAGTGAAATTGAATTTTTGTTGAAGATTAAGTGCTGATGGGTTTTAGATGTTGTGTTTGTGCAATAAAGGCATAGTGATTAATTGCACCGTAAGGTCTTAAGCTCTACCCCGTGTCTCAGGCTTGCGCAAGGGAACACTGGACTATATAGCATGTAAGGTCAAAATAAAATCGAGATCGCTGTCTTCAAACAACTTCGTTATTAATACTGAAGTAAACTGATTAACACTTTAATATGCACGCCGTTTATGGGAAGTGTTTTGACAACAGGGAAATTGAAAATGGGGAAGTTACTCTTGCTTTTTTTGCAACTTTAATCATCGATTCATCTGAACAAGTTGAGGGAAGAAGTGTCTATGTGTTAATTTTTATTTGAAATGTCAAAGTACGGCGAACTGACACACGAATAATGAAGAGTCAAGATAAAAATAGCTGAGTCAGCATCTTCTTCAGACAATGTTCCTCTATGGAATACAGTACTGTAAGAATGATGTCTACATTAACTAGCAGTGACAAAACGCTTTGCCAGGCTCTGAATATACTCCTTTTGCAGATCTTTTATTAAGAAAATTAGGTAAATTGACTTCTGTGGCTATTCTCATGGCGATATCGTTGAAAGGGTAGCTTCGCCGCTTTTAAAGGGCGACTATGAACTTTTGATGGTTTTCAAATCATTTTCAAATTATTTTTGTTCTCTTGTCCTACCCTACCCCCCTCCCCCAAGTATGTGGAAACACGCATCTACTATTTAGCTTGTCGACACAGATTCGTGACAAAATGCAAAATTTATATTTGAATTCTGGTCAGAACCAGACACTTGTCAGGAATAACAAACTCTGCACTGTGGATAGATTGAGTTGACAAGTTCAACATGTTTTGGAGGGTAGAACAAGAAACAGTAGTTGACATTAAAGGGATACAGTCGTCGGAACTGCGCTCAAAGGTCGCATGGGACCCATACGACCAATGCAAACACTATATCCAAGGTACGATGGTGATTCACTAAAGTTAAAACATGTCTGTCATAATCTACATCGTATAATTTAAATATTGCAGCTGTGATGATGAGGTGTATCTAGATATCGTGCACGAAATACATTGTCTGTAAACAAGAAACTCGCACAGGCGCAGCCTGAATTTCGACGACCGTTTCCCTTTAAGGAACAAACACATGAAAAAAATCAAAAGTTATGGATTCTGGCTCTTTAGCTTCAGTAACAGTGTTCTTCAAATTGTTAATATTTTAAGTAAAAACAGCAAATAAATTCTCTATGATATCAGTTTTATAACTTTAAAGAACAGTGTACCATACCATTATACCACACCACACCACACCATACCATACCACACCACACCAAACCATACCATACCATACCATACCATACCACACCACACCAAACCATACCATACATTACCATACCACACCAAACCATACCATACCACACCACACCAAACCATATCATACCACACCACACCAAACCATACCATACCTTACCATACCCAAGAATGACAAGATTTAAATATTTTAATTTCAGTGTTTCAAAAACAAATATCAGCCTTAGAGGCGAAATGCCGAACTCAATATTTGAAAACAATGGCCTGCTTGTTAATTCCTTTCACACGGGGAATGGAACGCTATTGAGCGTAGAAATCGCCGTCTTCAATTAAACTTATCTGAAGTCGCTATCTTTATTGCCTACACACTGTCGTGACTTAGAGGCTAATGGACATAGAAAACCACAAGTCTGGCAAACCTGAAGGACGGGGGAAAAGGCAAGCTCGAATCGATCGCCAAGCGCGATGACTGCGCTACCGAGGAATAGCGATCAGACTTAGTGGCCCGCAGTTCAAGGGGTTAGGTCGCTCCCATCTCTTGCCTCACAAAGCTACGGCGCTCCTCATATACGTACTTAAACCGCAAACTGTCATTTTTCACTCCTCCCAAAGGCGTCCTTTTTAAATCCTGAAAGACAGGCACGGTGTTGTAAACGAGAAAAAGAACGAACGGCAAGCTATCCCCACGGGGCAAAGAATAGCATTCTTGTATTTCAATTTTAATGGTCTCAATTTATGTCAGCTTCTAGCGCACTTGTGCTATGTAAGTAAGTGCAATAGACACCTATGGAATGAACGGCTCAGCTCTTTTGAATAACAACTTGCCTCCGTTTCCCCATTACGAGTACCTGTTATTTTTTCATTCTGATGAAGATGTGTCGCAGTTCAGGAAAGTATGATTACCAAAATGACACCTCGCTTTTATTTACTTTGCTATGTACTACGAAACATGTTCTCTCCCTCCCTCTCTCCCCTCTCTCCCCTCCCCTTTCTCTCATATACGCTATTAAGAGTTTCCTGTCGCGCTACAATTCTCGAAAATTGAACACGTTATAGCTCTCTTCATACAAGAGTTACATATTCAAGTATTAACCGGATATTAATGTTCTCGAAAAGTAGAAGAAAATCATCTAGGAACCTCATAGATATTCAGCTATCGTCCCTTCTTTTGGGGAGCTAGACTGTTTATTTCCCTGTCACCGCGTTCTACATGGCTCGATTAATCTACATTGTGGCTATTATCTAGGAAAGACTTATCAAAATGATTAATCCCCTCAGTTCCACCATAACGAGTCGCTTCTCAAAACTGATTTTTCAGATTTCTACGACTCCCGTACGATTTCAAAATATTATAACGCCGGCTTGAGTCGGTACGCCTGCAATTCTTGGCAGAGTGGCCGGGTGAGGGAGTTACTCGACAGTAATCTGCCCCACTGTAAGATTTCTGCCGGATTTAAACTCGCCACTTCCACCACTGAGTAACTCACACCGTCAAGGATTAGTCTCCTAAAAGCCCTCAACAGCATTCCACCTCTAAACTTCACATCCTGATGTCAAGGCTCGCCACTCGGCTTGGCGCCTCCCTACCTGTAACACTTGTTACTGCACAACTCAAAACGTGACATGAATAACTGATAATACGTCATCTTGTACAGTAGTCAGAATATACGTGCGCGCGCGGATCTTTCCCCTATTTCCAATATATTTTTCGAACCCTTCGGCTTTTATTACGTTTATGTTATGCAACATGTGTCATCGACTGGACACAACTGCGTAACGAATCATGCGATTTGTGCTACAGTGGCATCCGATCGAGGCAGAAATTCAACCTTCTTCAATTAAGGTAATATGCACCTCGAAAGTAAAAGACTTAAACTTTTGCTCTAACTTTCCTCAAGGAATCTTTTAATCATTCTCTTTCAAAATCAAGAATAAAAATAGGGGGTCACCGTGCAAATTTTGGTACTAGAGAAACAAATTACCCAAGATTTACAGATATTAGAAATTCAAAATGGCCGCCATCCCTGTGTTAACTCTATGGAGAAAAATAAAAATTTTCGAATTTCGAAAAAGTAAGCCGGTGAAAAGTTTTCTTTCACCAAGAGCTTTAAAATGAACCCCCACATGTGGTATATCAGAAGAGAATTGTAAAAGTTTGAGTGTCCGAACGTCTGTCCCCGAGGTGCGTTCTACCTTAACTGAGCGAGGGTGTCACTGTTGAATTCCAAATGGACTATAGCTGTGACTTTTGATGTCATTTCAATTACTCTTGTTCCAATAAAGAAGATCTTCTCCATGTCTCGTAAAAGAGTGCTGAAATACAAAGCAATTGCCAGGCAAACACATCACCTGCACGCGCAACGTCACTTTTGACAAATCATTTTAGTCCTGAGTAAAATTGAAGTAGTCAACACACACACAGAGTCTGCGCTGATAAGCGCTGCTTACACCAAGGTAACTGACAGTTATGGAACATAGCGCGATAGTGAAGAGGTTTACATGTAGTAATACAACATACAGTTATTCGGGGAATGTTACATTGCTGACGTCATCATGAAAACTTGTAAATTGTCTGGAGTCAATTTTTTTCTCGGTGTCACTCATGTCTCACGTTATGGAATAAAAGTTCAAAGTATTTGCGCTTTGCTTTCGTCGGCATTTGGAATCTATTCAAGGTGTAAGGTCGTGTGACGTCATCAAGGGGTTCCAATCGCCATTTAATTTTTTCATGTCGACGTCGAGGCAGCTCTTATTTCGATCAGAATTTTCGACAGTCTCAATGACGCACCGTTGCTAAGAATTTCACTGATACAAAAAAAATAAGCTTATACAGTTAAATGTTCGGGTCGTGGCGACCAACGGCAGATGTGTTAGGATACAAAACTCTCAGCTCGACACCCCCCTAAAAACCCCGTTCCTCTGCCAACGAGGTTGATTTTTTTCCCAAACAGCCAACGTTCAGAGCCTGACGTAATTTTTAAATTGACGGGGATCTAATGTATGGAATTCGGGCATCCAGATAAATTAGGCCGACGACAGGTCGCATCATGATCCAATCCCAGTGAATTGAGCGCCTTCATTTTCTGCGAGGGAGTACATATTGCGCCCTTTCCGTGATGAATACGTGATAATCTGATGGCCTCTGACGGCAGCAGAGACACCCCCAAGCCCATTGTTATCATTGGTAGAGACCAAATGTCATTGCTAAATCATTTCTGGTTCCTTCGTGGATTTTGTTGTGCCTTCTATCATGCTAATTAAGTTACTTCTGGTGACCATAGCCGGGTGTCGGTGCGCCGAAAATCACAAGGCGAGTTGACAACAAAACATCAACTAAGCAAGACATGAAAAACACATATTCAGAACAATGCATTGTAAATCATCATTATCATCATTATCATCATCGTCATCTTTGTTAAGCAGACGCACACTGACAGCAATGACTGATTACTCAATATAAGGGGAAATGTTGCAATTGAATGACAAACACCAGGCGAATGAAAAAGATTAAAACTTGAAATATTAAGTTATCATGTAGACTAGCTGTCGATGAACGATGAAGTAAGTGGGATGAAATAGTTATAAACTTAAAGAAGAATCTCAGGGCGTAATCTTTCTTTTTGCTGTTGATCTATAATTCCCCGCATCCCGTCAACTTCATATTTCACCAGCAGGTCTGTCGCAAGTTGGTTAAAACAAGTGAAGCACAGCGTATCCCATATCGTTCATTGTAAACAAAATTGAACATTTGAAAACCCCTGGAAACAATATATAGATACTGTAAACATGATCTTTATGGTATATTGCTGCTACATCAGACAAAGTCAAGTGGGTGAAAATACGTTGTGTTTTTTTGCTCAATACCGTTTTTACTGATTTGACAGACGGGGAAGTGGTACTTTCTGGCAGCAAAAGGGTTAAACGTGACCTCGGGACACATCTGTCGTTATTAAGATATTTCTAAATATAACATCTTCAGCGATGCTCAACAAGGTCACTATCGCGATTGGAGTGTCTTTACCATCTGGTGTCTTCTCACCGTAAACGTCTTAAGGAAGTAACATGCACGGTACTTCTTGAGTTGCCGGCAAAAACTCAGGCAAGAATCACGAAGGAGGCCAGTCTACACCGCGTAGATCGCCCACGGGCAGCTCAAACTCAGATGTCATGTAGCCTGAGGTTGGGTTCTCAATATGACTAGCAAATTTATTTCTTCATTCCGTGCTCCAAATCATTTTTCACTGTATCAAATGTCTTTCCTTTGCTACCCCCTTGAACTTTAGGAGAAAGGTGATTGGCAAGGAAGTTGTTTTTGTTTTTTCAAGAGTACCTGCGATAAGAAGAACTCTCTAAATTTGAAACCCTCTAGTGTCCAGGGCTATCATTGTACTGAGAAAGGAGTCGCTTGGGTCGTCATAAACAATTCAAGCATTGCGAAGTGTCTGAACGATTTGACGCGGTTTATGTTTCAGTTTGGAGTGGTCGGCTTTCTTCAAGGTGACGATTTTCCTGGAAACCAGATATTGAATTCCTGAAAACGACACCTTGCCCGCCGTAAGCTCTTGGAATGCTACTGAGGCTAAACGTATGCAGTTATCCAAACGTCCACGTGTAATTTCAGTGCTGTGTTCCGCACAGGCACGGTCGACCCATTGAACGGTTACAAATTGTGTGCTACAGTAGCGTAGTTTTTCGGTACCATCTAAGTAAAATAAGATTTTCGCACACCAAAATAATGATAAATAGTAGGGGTAGATTGGACGATAAGACAATTAACATACATTAAATGTAAAGTAAATGCTTTATATGTGTATCTGCATCGTTCATTATGGTTGTCTTAAAATAGTTTAAAATATATTAACAAACAAACTTAACAAACTTTTTTGTGTTCAGAAAGTACAGTCGATAAAATCCCTTATTTTTTGCCAAAACTGAAATTCATCAATATATTTAGTAAAACAATGTACTATTTTGCCTGTGAACGCAGAGAAATGGCAAAATCGGAAAATTCGATTTTTTTCTTCAGATTTGCGTTTGCCATTTATCTGTCTAATGGCATCATTTCAATAAAATACAACATAGAACGGATTTAGATGTGACTGTTGTCTCTCATACGTTTACAATAGGCCATACAACAACCACTCTTCCTCCATTACACCGGTAATAAAGACCAACATCGCAATATTTCAGACTGCCACGACGAAAGGAATCACCGCAGCTGGTAAAGTTTGAATAAAAAATTACAACTTGTAGATTGTTCATTCATTATTGTGAAGACGAAATCAGCGGCTTTTTTGTGTTTACGTCACATTTGTTTCCCTCGTAAGAGCGTACATCATGGACAGTCTATTAGTAGAGGGAAATATATATATTTTGTAATGTGTATGTTTCACCGCCACTACGTAATTAAGGTACATGTATAGTTCGCATTTCGAAACTAAAAGATTTAAACTTTTGCTCAAACTTTCCTCAATGAAATCTTCACCTTCTGTCGCCACAAATGAATAAGAATCAAGGGTGATGATGTGAAGTTTGGAACTCGAGAAACAAATCACCTAACATATTACCGATATTTGAAATTCAACATTGTCGCCATCCTTGAGCTAACTCTATGGAGAAAAATTCGATTTTCACAAAACTAAGACGGTTAAAAATTTGCTCACTTCAAGAGCTTCAAAGTGGGTCCCCACAAGCGGTAGCCTAGAAAAGTATTGTGGTTTTAGAGTCAGAATATATATCCCCGAGGCGCATTCTACCTCGCCGCGTCATTAGAATGCGCCTCGGGGACAGCTATTCTGACTCTCAAACTTTGTTCACTTGTCGGGGCTCATTTTGAAGCTAATAGAGTAAAACAATTTATCACCGGCGCATTTTTGTGAAATGTGAACATTTAATGTAACCTTATAGAGTTAACAGAAGTACAGCAGCCATTTTGAATGTCAAGTGTCGGTAAATTTTAGGTAATTTTTTTTCTGTTGTACAATTAAAATTTTGCAAAGTCAAACCGGTTTTGTTTTGAATTTCGGAAGGAAACGGTCAAAAGTTTCCGTACGGAAAGTACGGAAAGCAAGTGGTTAAGTCTTTCAATTCCGAGGTGAGTACCATCTTAACGCCATTTATTTGCATGTAAGCATTTGTATCATTCGAAAGCCTTGAAACATATAATATTCGGTCTTGCGAAGAAACGACGAAAAGGCCGGTTGTCTCACGAGTTGGACATAATACTTGCACAAACACACAGATAGTTGTCAAGGAAAATACTACCATGTCGAGTGTTTTACTGAAATAGCCTGCGATCATTTGGCGAGCGCCCCTTTCGCGTTAATTTAGGACCTACACTGTAATGTAAAGTTAAGTGTTAAAGGATAGAACACCAATTAAACGCCTTTTTGTAACACTTTTTGAACGCGTCCAGACGTTCAGAAATTTAACACTACGTGTTCAACCAATGTTCAATTTTTTAACACACGTGTGCAGATTTTGAACACTTCGTGTTCATCAGACATTATATTGAACACCATGTGTTCCATATCTGAACATACGTTGCACATGAAATGCGTTCAAAAATTGAACGCATTTACGCGTTCAAAGGGCTGTAACACTTTTTGAACGCATGGACGCCGTTCAACGATAAGTGTGTTAAAGGTTAGAACACATGATATGCACTTGTTGAACACCTTTAATTTTGCGCGTTCATGGGGTGTTCAAGCCTAGAAATAACAAAACAGACCACTTATATTCAGTAAAATTATTTTATTTAAAAATACACAAAAATTCCTTTAGTAAAATACAATTATTTAGTGTCAATTGGGCACATAAACACCGTTGGTGTTTTCCTCTGAAAAACTTTACAAAGTGGCCATATGGCCACTTTGTAAAGTTTGTCAGAGGAAAACACCAACGCTAATAAACACCTTCCTATCAAAACATAAACAAAAGAAAATCCCCATAAACACTGTAGATCGTTTTCAAACAATATGAACAAAGTAGTGACAAAACAGGTTTTACTTATTGTGGATTACGTTATATGTTCATACTTGCAAAAACGTACGAAAACATCTGTTTGAAAAAGCTAAAAATTTGGCTTACTTGAATATATCACATTTTGATAATTCCTTATGTCTTAAAAATGTCTGAAATGTCTTTAATGTCTCAAAATACAATTTTGTGTATTTCATCATAACTTGTAGATATATGATTAGGAAAATCCCCGGAAACCTGTACTCCAAATATTAAATGAATCGTACTGGCCGTTTTGAAGAAAACGCTTGGGATGTAAACATTTGAGGATGATGCCACACATTCACCTATGATATAAGGTCTACGTCCTTAACAGCAAAGCTAAAATCAGTAACAAACCGAGAACAAAAGACGTCTTGATCTAAAATATAAAATAATCAAAGATTTGGTAGCAGGCTATGATCAACTAAATGTTACTGGCATAAGCCTTCAAAGACATGAAGTCTCCTTCATCAGATGCAAGGGTGCAATGAAGATTTGAAGCAGAAAGCGACAGAAAATTCAGAGTGGAAATTTCAGAAAATTCCGAAATTTAGAGTGTACATTTTTCACTGTGAATTTTCTGTGGCTTTCTGCTTTAATTCTTCATTCCACCATTGCATCTGATAAGGGCGACTACAAGTATTTGAAAGCTTATTCTCCAGTAACATTTAGTTAATCATAGCGTTCTGGACATAGCTCAGATAAATTCAGAACAAAATACAGAAACTTATCAATTCAGTTACTAACCCTCGAATGAACTGAGGTTCTCAAGCTTGTTTTCAGACAGCTATCTGTACACTCATATTCTTCAATTTCTGTACCAATAGCTTCTGTAATAACTCTTCGATTTCACGTTCATCCAACTTTTCACGTCCTGAAAATAATGCAACAATAGATAATATGGCGACATGAGACTTCAAATGAAAGACAATTTGGCCTTTTTAGATCAAGGAAAAGGGGTGACTTTTGTATACAGTGCCTCTTTTCGTCAATGTTACAAAATATTGGCTTCTTCGTGTCATCAAACTGATGAAAAGTAAAAGCAAAGCCAACTCTCATATGCTAAAACAATATTCTTCGATGTTTAACCAAAGTTTTAAATTTACATGCGATTGTGGTTACTAAAAGACATGTGTTAGCTGTGATTACGCAGCGGTAATGTGGCATATCGATCGCGCTCGGGTCAAGGGTCATCGCTCCAGTGATGACCCTTGACCCGAGTGCGATCGATACCCATGGCCCAAAACACTGCTGCGTATTCACAGCTAGTGTATGGTCCACCAGCCACTGAAAGAAATAAAGGTTTTTTTCACGTAGTTAAACTTTTTCAAAGTACAATACAATTAATTTCGAAGGATAATAATACAGATGCTTCAAAAACCAATACCTTTTAATATTTTGGAGAGAAAACTTACCCTTTCTGGTCTTGCTTTCGCACTATCACGACTTCAGCGTGAGCTTACAAGAAAATGTCGCAACTTCCGTTTTGATGCATCATGGGATAAGAAAAGGCACCAAACTTGAACACCAAGTGTTAAGAAGTAGAACGCCTCTTGCACGCCGATGTTAAATTAAAACGTTCATGGTGGTTTTTTAATTTTGTTTTCAAAATTTCAAAATTTCAACCCGTAATAAACGTGTAAATTATTTTTTATACTTCCTTTTTTGAAAAAACATGCTTTCAGCAATTGTAGACCGGAAATATTTTCCACTTATTGTGAAATTCGTAACACCGAAATCTGTTTACGTATTCCGGACAGCGAGGCAGTAGTAAAGTTAATATAGCCATTGTAAAGTAAAAAACACAAAATATTGTTAATTGTTTCACAGTATTGTAAAATTTCTGTGATGCTGAGTTTTTGAACACTTGAAGGAGATAGTTGTTAACACTATGTGGTTCAGGTTTAGAACATCATTGTTAAAATATGAACACTAGTGTTAACAATATGAACACTAACCGTTCAAATTTGAACACCGACATGTACATTTTGAACGCGTAAAGACGCGTCTAGCGTCCGCTATTTTTACAGTGTGTGATATACGTGAATCCGCGTTGGCATATCCGATGGCTTTTTTTCAATCTAGACACTATTTACGTGCGAGTATCTGCCTATCTCGCCATCTTTGACACTCATCTGTAGATTACCCAGGAGTGTGTTACATCTTTGAGGCGATCCACGAAGCGCTGTCACAGCCATCGAGTCAAAATAGTCAGACATCATTCGCGTGTTACTCTGCACGCTGCGTGAGTGCGTGAGTTGCATTTGGAATAGCAGCATGATTTTGTATTAGGCTCGCTGGATTTCACTATTGCCGATGTGTTTTTAAATGTCACTCTGTCTTTTAGAGTGGCCCTTTCGTATAACAGTGTTCATCAAAAGTTCCTGCAAAATTAGTGCAAGGCGTTGTAGGCGGTCGACCTACAATTCCAAGAGCAAATAAATGTTCGGTACATTTGCCCTTGCTGGTTTGTTCAGGTTAAACGTATGCTCCATCAGATGTTCCTTCTTATCCAGATTTTGCTCTCTCTGTAAACTACTGTTGTTATCCAAAAATCATATCGAAATGGCTTGTGGCTGGCTTGTTAATACAGCCAGTATGGCTGCAATGAACACTGTTGTTGATGTTGTCGTTGTTGTTGTCGTTGTTGTTGTTGTTGTTGTTGACGACTTAATTTAAGTCCGGACTACCATTAACTTGACATAAACAACATTGCACATTATACATGCATCGTTGCTGGTAAGGCAATGCCCTTCAGAATCAGAGACTTAAACTTGTGCTCAAACCTTTCTCCAGCAAACTTTCAACCGCTCTCTTTCAAAATCAACAATAGAGTTCTTGGTCACCATGGAAAGTTTGGTACTAGAGAAACAAATTACCCAATATTGACCAATATTTGCAATTCAAAATAGCCGCCACCTCTATGTTATCTCTATCGAGGAAAAAATGCAAATTTTCACAAAAATTACAGCCCGTGAAATCTCAGTTTACTTCATGAGCGTCAAATCAATGCCCACAAATGGTAAACCAAAAGAATATTATAAAACTTTGAGAGTCCGAAGATCTGTCCTCGAGGCGCAATCTACCTTAACATACCCCAGGGAGAAGCATATTAAGGAAAATACATTCGTTTTATGACACTATATATATATATATATATATATATATATATATATCTATATATATATATATATATATATATATATATATATATATATATATATATATATATAATAATATCTTTAAAAAGTAGTGTCAACACGCTAGATACCCAAGACAACTTCAATATTATTACTTTGCTGACAAAAGAACGTGCAAAAATGCTGACTCGGCAGTTTTTTTTCAATGCTTTTCATAAAAATATCTTCCTGTTTCTTCATTGCTTTGGTCAGAAAATCACTTGTACGTTAATAAAATTCAAGTCATCCGTAAGGGAAAGTATTAAAAAGATCTGCAGTGAAAAAGAAGTGGCAACGCTTTCGTCTCAATCAGTTTCCTTCATCTGGACATGAAATTTGGGATGGAGCACTTCGAGCTGCGTAAAATCAAAGGGTATAACGGGTATTCTTCTGTACTATATATCTCAAAAAGTAAGATGTGAACAAGAGTTTTTTTATAATATTTCTGACATACTCGCTGTACCCTACAACATTTGTAATTATAAAAGAAAATAGTAATATTTTTCACATTTGCGTGATCTTCCGTCTTGACATTTATACTCGTTCATTTGCAAGGTTGAAGTCTGCTTTCATATGTTTTATCATAAGAATTTCAAATTTCAAAATTTCAAGCAAAACTTGTCATAGTATCCGGACTTCTTGAGGCGGAATGCCTCCATGCTGGGATGTAAGCTCATGGTGTGAGTATAGGTCACTGTTATCAGGTAAGGAAGTGCCGTGCTTTCTTGCACTGACAGGCATATTTGAAAGATTACAGGCAGATTAGGTTCCAGCGAGAGCGAAAGCCACTTTGGAGATAAGATCTAGTGGCGGTTTGCCACTATTCCCCCGTTGGGGGTCGTCGGAATCTTTTCACAAACCTCCCGGGTCATCAGGCAACGGATGATCGTCGACGGAAAAAGATGATCTCGGGAGATCGGAACATCCACGGAGCCAATTATCCAATAATTAATGATAAGGCTCCGAGAAATCACGCGCAGACTATTTATTATCGATAGGAATCGAATATTAATTCAGACGTCTGATATTAAGTATGAACGAAATGAGAGCATAGATCAGAGGCCGTCACAGACGTTTGATTATGCTGATAACTGAGTTTGGAAGAGTGCGCACGTACCACACTCATCAGACGAGCCCAAAAGACCAAAACTTTCGAGAATTTGAAACCAAAAATAGAGTCTTTCAGACAATGCAGTTCCTGTGCCGCTCAGTTGTGATGTGGTTGTGTATCAGCAAATATAGTTACCGACTTTCCATCCGAGGCTAGGCGCATTATGACACATTGCTCAAATATGCAAATCAATAAAAAACGCAAATATATCATGGACGGTTACTCGTCATCTTTTGAGTGTAATTTAAACTGTTCATAGGACGTTCTGATAAGTATAAAGGGAGTTGATCACATACTCGGTTTATTTTTCTGTTAACATGACATCATTCACAATTTCTCCTCCTCTAAGCGAAACTGCGCACATTTTTCTTCAGAAAATTCCATCTAATGAAAGTGCCGAAATTAAATTGATACTGTTATTACGGTAATAGAATGAGTGAAGGATTTTTGCTCAGTCTTCGCTTGAAGAAACTTTAAATCAGCATCTTATAAAATGGAGACAGGGGTGTCATGCTCACCATATGTTCGTCTGTCGGAGAAGCATATATATGCCTGAAGTTGACCTGTACTTCATACATCAACTTCCACTATATGAGTGCTGTAACACTAAATCAAAAGTACCAACGGATCAATCATCAACGATTTGGGGAGAATAATATTCGACATAGCGCCGCGATAATCCCATTTTAGGTAAAATGCGCCCCAGGATCAGATACTCGGACTCTCAAACTCTTACATGGTCTACCATGTTGAAGTTCATGGCGTAAATGACCATCGTATTTTTGTGAAATTCGAAAATTGTATTCCCACAGAGATAACACATGGATGGCGGCCATTTTAAATTTGGGGTATAGCACTGAATAGTGGGTATATCATTCCTCTTGAGCCAGAATTTGCATGGTGGCCCACGATTTTTGATTCTTGGTTTTCGTAAAGCTTGGACAAAAATTTTAAATCTTTTACTTTCGAGGCGCATACGTATGGTTTAGGCCTACTTATGACTGATGCACTGTCAGCTTTTGCCATCGATTTGTATCATCGAAGAAATGTAATTAATATTTTATTGTTTTGACACAGTTTCACATACCTAAATACATATATACATGGAATTAAATCCTTTAGAATATATCAGAAATAAATAATGTGATACTCCAGTCAAGTATTGGAGTCACTTTTACATAAATATAGGTTCCAGTGTGCATCACGTTCTCTCAGGTAACTGAAGTTACATTTCTCCTTCGAATGAACATTTCATAAATACGTTTAGAGAATGTATTTATGTGATTATTGGTAAAAAGTTTCGCAAGCTTCTCACTTAGTGGTACATCAGTGACTGCGTTTATAAATCGTAATCGAATATCATTCTACAATCTACACTCAAAGACTACACTCAAATATAAAAAAATGTAATTGTAATATAGCCATTTTCTGGAAATTTTCACAATATACTCGATATGAGAGACAATTTTGAAATTTTGCACCAGAAAGGTAGTATCATTTTGATAGAGCCCAAGATAAATTTGCAAAAACATTTTCTCTAGGCTAACTTAGCAGTTTCTCTCAGTATTTTTAATCAATATGCCAACGTGGATCTTTGTTGCTTGAGTAGGTATCGATTTCCATGGCAACGGGACTTTTGAGTGTTATTTTCATGTCGAAAGTAGTCCCATAAGCCATAGCGCCGGAAACACTGCTGTGTTTCTCAGAGCAGTGGACGTAATTTTATCCAAAGAAATGTGCCCATATAGAGCATTTGACGTTATCCAAACACGGTTACATACCCTAAACGCTGAACTCAATCTTTTTTTGTGATATTACGAAGTTATTCGACAGTCGCCCTGTTTTCTTCTGGAGCATTCCAAGCTGTGTTTGTTGCGAAAACTGTAACAGAGGATATACCTTGGCGAACGTGCATTTGCTGCTCGTCATTTCCACCACACTCTTGTCGTGTGCTAACTGATCGTCGGCCATCTTGGTTTCGAAGGTCTTGGCACAGGACGAGCATGCTGCATAATATATCGTCAAAGAAGCCATTCACAGCCAATTGAGTAAAAAAAAAGACAAGCATGTAGTACATGTGTAATCATAGTAGTTTTAATCGATGGTATACATGGGAATTAATACTTCTAGTTTCAACCTCTCAACCACGTATTATTTGATGTAATTTGTAGATCACTGGAAACATTGTGGTACCCTGGGAGTTACGTACGTTTCTCGTTTGCCTGAACTAAATTGAATCCGATAAAACCGATAATAATTTACATTTAAATGACTTTTTCCGCCTTCAGTCCTTGCCCGAGATTTTTTCACCGAAAGACAACCTTGAAAGGGAGGACCGGTGTATTAACCATACACCAGGGTCCTTCAGGCTCGACCAGCAGTGAGCTGGTCTGAGTTCCTTATGCTTGACTAGGTAACTTCCAATGACTTACATACAAATCCCGTTAAAAGTTAAAGCAAATAGGCGATGACGTACATATATTTTGTTCAAGGTATCATGCTGTCCCTATGTCGTTCTCTACGTACCTCGGGGATAGTGATATTTATTACGAGTTTAATTATCGACTGTAAAATTACCGCCTCCAACGCGCCTTAGGGCGCAACAAGTCACCATCTCCATCTTCCCAATTTGTGACAAAAACACCATATTCATAAATATTCTTCCGAGGAGGAATCGCGGCGCCGTGAAAGGATCTTACACAGACGTCCACAGTCAAACAGTTTTAAAACTTGATGTAGATAGAAAGGCTTAATTAATGTCTGGCTAGACCATCACCGACACATGCATCGGGGATTCATCCATCACAAGTCGGGATATATATAACTCGCAAGCGTTATTGTTCAGAAGGGAAGATTAGCATTTTACGATGACAAGAAAAACAGTTCATAACCCGTCTCTGATATAATTGTCTGAGCGATTTAATACGGTGTGTGAATCCAACTGTCTTATGCCATGTTGTGCTGTAATTTTCGACAAATTTTCGGAAGCTCGCTAACCATCAATGTGTACGCTAAGTACCTTTCAATTGCCCACGATTTGCCGTAGAAAAACGACTTACCTTGACAAGCCACTGATCTGCTTGTTTGCAGCCAGCGTGTTACCTTAGTGCCTATTATAAAAGTTGCCAATGTAGAACAGAGTGATCGTGGGAGGACGGAAGCGAGAGACTCCATAGGGTCGAAACCGAGTTGAGGACGTCACATGCGGTGGTATTGTTTAACGGTTTCCCTTGGAAGAAAGCTCCAGCCGAGATAGCGAGGAAACTTTCCTGTCGGGGCCATCGCCTAATTTTCTTAAAATAATAAATCTAACAAGTTATATGGCATTTCAAGATACTCCCAACAAACAAACACCCACACACATGTAGATGGATAGATCGATATAATACACAAATGTAGAATAACGCAGGAGTGTTTCTGTGCCCACTCATTATGCGACCAAGAATCGAGTTTGGCTAAGACATTGCATTTTGTACAAGACATTGCATTTTGTACCTAAAGTGGCAAAGTGTTTGTGGTGCCGAGTTTTACGATACTGCCTAAACCTTTCTTTCTCCCTTTCTTCTTTCTCCCCTGCGGTTACAACTTACCTTATACAAACCTTGAAAAACTTGCAATTTACAAATGGCTCTTTAACATGTGCACATGCATATATTGAACAACTTATTGATTGCATGTCTCATATTACAGCTTTTTCAATCGTGATTTCTACCTAGTCAATTTTAACAGCATCTGACTGAGAACTATGTTAATAGCAAGGAGACTATGTTAACAGCACAGGAGTGACAACTATGTTAAAATTAAACGGGAGCATACATACATACATACATACATACATACATACATACATACATACATACATACATACATTCGTATGTATATGCATGTATAGCTTATATTAAATACCTTTCTCATCAAGTCTGAAATATCGTACAATATTCGCAAATGTATTGTACATATATGTATACACGTTCATGTATACAGAATAAAAACGTTCAAACATTCACACATGTTCACCAATTGCAAATTTCCAGGACATATTATATCTGGGTCATCAGTAAGTGTAAGTCTTGTCAGAAGGCAGTTACGCGATCAGTTCAACCTACAGGAGAAATCAGCGAACGCTATCGCGCATTTATGTCATTCACGATTGTTACTCTATGTTGTTGCCGGTTACATTTCAGACGAGCATTTATTAATTACTTTTGCTCTTACAAGTTTACAATAATTTCAGGGCACCCAATTCTCAAAAGTTACAAGTTTAACGATCATTACCTATTTTGTGAAGTCCTTGTGTGTCGAGTCGGTGAGTACTATCACGTTAGGCAGCCGATAATAGAAAAGCAATTTTATAGCAGTTGTTTTTCGCTGTAGTATCTTCTCTACTATAGTGATTTTTCTTATCTTTTCACTGTCAATTTTTCTCATGGCCTTCTAGGGGGCGCAATGCGTATCGCTGACAACATATTACTGTGAATTTGCCAGGAGACGTGTAGTGTAATGTAGTGCAGTATAGTGTAGTTGATTACATGTATACAGTGGACGTCGCGATCGTTCAGGGTTACTTCCTTGCACCAGGCATGCGCACTGTGAATAATATTTGCTTGTTTGTCCCAGCATTGCTTCGTGTATGCATTGTTAATCAGACTGATGTCGTGGGTCAGACGAATTTTCAATATTAACTCCATCTCAGTATTAGGCCTATATGAAATGGTTTCATATTTCTGCATATTCCCGGGCCAAAGCGATGCTTTATATCGGGGGCCAAGGAGGTAAACTTTTTTCCAGAGACACAAAAATATTTCCTTTTCTCGGGCCAGATATGCATATGTGGACTAGCTTTTACACCCTTAAGCTACCAACCAAAGTTTGTGTGAGTGAACGCGAATCCGAGAAATGACCGACGATTTGATTCAGTTCATTAGAATCAAATAATTGACGAAAAAAGGATTGCCGCCATAAGTTGTCCTTGCTTGGTGTATTTTGTTTCATTTGTCTAATTTGCCAAATGTTTCCAAATATTTCATCTCAAAACTTCTTCCAGAGGGGAAATTTTATTTTACGTTTGCGACTCTACAGAGACTAAAACCATGATTGACAGAGACTTCGCGATATGCTAATTGCGTCCTCCTTCTCTCGCCCAAAGTGATTAGTTTTCGAAAACTTAGGGGGCTCGGTTTCGTGCGCACATCTTATCAGGGATGTACTGAACCCGATGTGGTGGTTGCATACGTGATGTTCTAGCGCAGACCAGACTTCACCGCCGTTGACGAAAGAGGTGCAGCCTCTCTTTACGCCGTTGAAGTCGGACTCAGCCGGGAGACCACCGCGACTGACTCATAGTTTAGTATCCGGTACGACATCGATGACACTTTTGCGTATTAGCTCCTCAGCGGCTTCCCGCAGATCGAAGTAATTTTTCGGTCAGGAGATATGGATTAAGAAACGTGTTATCGAACTCACTAAAGAGCACTTATATTTTCTTCGAAGTCTGTCACTCATTGCAAGGGGGCTACAGGCTAGGGGGAAACTCTATCCGACAATTTCTTGTGAATCCCCGCTGTGCAAGCCACTTGACACCCCACCTTTTGTTCGATGGGAATGCCGATCGAATAACAACGGATGGACGATACCGATTTCTTTTCTTCGTCTCTCCTTCTTTGAATTGAAAACGGTGCAAGTCCCCCAACGACTGAAACGCGCCTCAAGTCCAACTTCAGATTTCTTGTGACTAATGAGGAATCATCGCAGCCCCTTGATGAAAACGAAGTGAATGTTGTTAAGTGAACGTCATAGGTTTCTCGGCTGAAAGCGAAGTTCACGTTACGATTACGCAGTGACCAAGAAGCAGAGAAAAGGTGGACGTATCGAGCTTTTGAATCTGCCGTTCATATCAACGCAGGTTTATTCGGAGGAAGCCCTACTACCCTTGCAGCTCACAAGTCTCGACACGAAAAAAATCCTCTTGCGTCAGTTTTTGTGGTCGACAAGACGTCACGTCGCAAGATTTCCGATACAAGTTGCGGTCATGGCATCTCCGCGGCTGTGCGCACCACTTGGCTGTGGAATTTTCGTGGCCACCATTGTGGTCAGCTTGTGCAACGCCACCTCCCTGCCGTCGACGGCCGACAATCGAACAGCGGCGTCGGAACCGAGCCTTGTGGCTGCAGGAGTTGTCGAAGACACTCTCAGCCCCTTTAACTTAAGCTTATCCCTCGCACAATTGCAAGTTCTCACGCCTGACTCGCCGTTATACCGGGGCCAGGTCTCGAACATTACTTGCGACGATGTTGCTGTCCAGACAATGAATTTTTCGAACGGTAAGGGCTCTCTTTTGATTGAGTTTCCGATAGTATCGCAATGTGTTTTCAGCGCGCCTGCTTTTTGTCACGTCCGCATTTTGTTTCTATGAAGCCATTGTTTCATCGCTTACTGATTCTTCTGTGATGACGAATGCGCGATGGCTTTTAATCTTGTGTCCATCTGTAGACATATTTCCCCAAACACTGTCTGAACAATGTAGGCAAAAGGCAAAACGAATGCATGTCCGCCGTAGCGTGTATGGTAACATTTATTTCAGAGAGAGAGAGAGAGAGAGAGAGAGAGAGAGAGAGAGAGAGAGAGAGAGAGAGAGAGAGAGAGAGAGAGAGAGAGAGAGAGAGAGAGTTTTCCGTTTGACTCATTTTCAACACAATTCACTTAAACCTTATTTCAATAATTAGAAGGCATGTCTTTTGCCTTTAATAATTGAAACATTCAATTTAGTCTTGGCAAAGAAAGAAATTTTACAGATGGTCTTAATGAGCTAGGTTTAATTTCATGAGCTTAATTAGCCGTCCATTCCAAGTGGAGAACAGGAGCCAAGATTTCAGCACAATCCCGAGTCAAATGATGTATCAGAGATTAATGTGTATTTTTGCTTCGATGACAGAGAAAAGGAATGCAACCTGCAAGTGTAATGAGAATCTTTCTTCACTTATTCATTTGAAACTGTGAAATTTGATCACCCAAAGTGAATGGCCCATGTTCCTTTTGGATTTGTACACTGATGTACGTGCCCGATAAAATCGTGATCATAAAGGTTGGGTTTTTTTCGGAAGAGGGGGAATATGCAACGGAATTGTGCCTGTCGCGTCGAATTGAATCCTGAAAGCGAGATGTTAACACAGCTTCCATCACTCCCTGGCATCATCGCGTAACCGATGGGCCAACTCGATAAAATTTTGAGTTTCCTCAGTCGGGAAAGCATCAATAGCCGTAATATTTGAAAGGCAGTTTGTTTCAGCTTCCGTCGGTAATATCTCTTGCTTTATGCCAAAAATTCGTGTAGAAATGTTGAGTCCACTAGCTGTACTTTCGTAATGCCTGATGCCGAAGCTGAAATTCAGTCCGGCCTCAGACTTTATTTGTTAGCAGTAACACCTTTATGCTAAGGCTGATAAATTTCAGCGTATACTTTAAAGAAAAAAGAACACGAAGAAACGTTCAAAAATTCATAGAATCATCTCGGCATTATTGTTTGCTTTCTGGTGGATATTGTGACCAAACGTCCTTGTATGATCGTCTGTCAACTTATACACCGCCAGTTAATGAACGGGGATTCGGAAGTAAAGAGCAAGGTCACGGTCAGCTTCGGGTCTATTGAAATTCCGTGTTAATATCAGGCTTCTTGCCTTACACCGTCGTCAGGAGGCGGAAAGGAAAACGATCGGCTGCAGTTCTGTGGTGATCTCTTGGGTTCAGAAATCGAGAATATTACGGTAGCACTTTGGTTACATTTTATGAGATCATATACTTTGCACACATAATGCAAGTTTAGCGACTTTTTGGTGTGGCAAGTCGCTTGTGAAATCAAGATGAACGAGCCAGGAAATCGGCGAAAGAAACGCTTGGATTTACTATGATGTTCTGTCGAGGCATAAGTCATATTTTGCGTACGCAAGGGGATCAACCTATAATCACTGCTCCAGGTGATATTTCCACAGCTGTTTATTCTCGACTCAAAGTCCTGCACAAAGTCAAATTTTTGTTCAAACACATGGCCCCCATTAATATAATCCCCGCGATGCGGTGAAAAATAGAACATACTTCACAATGATTGTATGTAACACAGTCTTTAGAATCAAATGTCATGACTTTCTTGAATAGATATTCTGTGTAGCAACGCAACAAAAGGCGCAGGTTTCACTTACGCGAGTAATATGATCGCTATGAGCGTAACGCGCTTACGTGAGAGTTGTCCACAAAACTGATTGAGTCAAAGAGTGTGAGCTCTGAAAAGGTCTATCAAATAATAGAAAACAGGTCTTGTTTACGATGTACAACTTTCGACGCATGCCATTTTCACCAATTAATCGATTATTTCTTTAAATCCATGCCCGCATGCCCGCATCGTCAACGACTATCAGGCATCGACTGATGGAGTAAGCAATCGCAGTTACCGCCCTGTGAACCGGGCTCGCTTACCAGCGATGTCTTGCTCGCCGCGATCGCTGCATAATAACAGTGCCCCGATAGTATCTCAGAACTCACGGCAAAGCAGTTAACGCCCATATATAGTTTCTCCAAATTTCATTTTTTTCTCGACATTTTTGATAAATCGATATCATTCTGAAAATGCCCAAGCATTCGAGGTTGCAAATATGTCAAGATAATTACGGCTTAAAGGTATACAGTCACCTTTAATCTAAATATGCCCATATATAGTCAAAGGGGCGTTCCTTGGTATTCCAAATGCCCAGGTGAGGGCGCTGTTTTTAAAAAGCGGCCACCCGCTAAAAATGTGTGATTGGTTAGATTTTCTCTTTCCATGGTAACTGTGGCAAAATTGGAACAGGTGACAGTATACCTTTAAAGGGATGTTCGATATTGCGCATCTCATAAAAAATGATGAAAATAATGACAACAAACTCTTTCAGGATTTAACAACAACAACAACAACAACAACAACAACAACAACAACAACAACATCAACAACAACAGCTGCAGCAGCATTATGCATTTCTTCGAGTTCACTTAACTTGTGGTTACAGAACAGACATAGGACAGATATCTTCGTAAAGGAAACCGGCTTACCGGCTTCGATGCCTCAAAAAACCAGGTCGATTCGGCCCACTTTGTCAAGATTAAAGTTGATAAGCGACTATGACTCACTCAATTTTAACTTAAAGTGACGTCCCATCTTAACGCTTTTAAAATGTTACATGTACAGCTGATGCTAGACTGATGATTTTTTGGTGTTTTAATGACGGTGTTTGAATTACCGAACTTGTGACGACGCGATGCTTTGCTCATCGTGGCCACCGCGCGTGCTCAACCAACAACTTTCGCGAGATAGAGTCTAAGTGACTGATTTCCAATCACAGAAATGTGTTGAATGATAAGTGTCTTTTGAACTTGAACTTGTTGGAAAGAAAAGTAAATTAGTGTCGTTTTTTTCATGGACATGCTAGTTCTTCACTTGCTTTTCAACAGAGAAATACAGACTTCCTGAAAACCACGGAAATAATCAAGATAGGTCAGTATTCTTTGGGGTTACCTTCAATTACCTTCTGGAGGAAGGGAGCACAATGTCTACTTGTGTATCCATGCGAGATTATGTAGTGCGTGTGCTGGCATTCTTTTTGCGTCTGAGCGAAATTAGTTCGTAAAACACCGAAGCGCGAGTGACCGTGCTCTATACGGAAGGCTTTGTGTACGGTTTTGATTGTTCTAATAATAATGTTGAGCTCTAAAATGTGATATGAGAGAGAGAGAGAGAGAGAGAGAGAGAGAGAGAGAGAGAGAGAGAGAGAGAGAGAGAGAGAGAGAGAGAGAGAGAGAGAGAGAGAGAGAGACAGGCAGACAGATAGACAGAGAGAGTTTGCCATTTTGTATTAGCCTTTGCTGTTTACGTTGTATGGAGAGAGAGAGAGAGAGAGAGAGAGAGAGAGAGAGAGAGAGAGAGAGAGAGAGAGAGAGAGAGAGAGCGCGCAATATTTTGCCATTTTGTATCAGCCTTTGCTCTTTTAGTTTTATGGCGATGGTAACTCACATCGCGTCGCGTACATGTATGTCCATTACACTTATGAACGCGCCAGTGACCCAGCAATATTGGTTGGTTGGTGCCGACAGGTGCGCTGGACCCTGTACGCATGATTCATACACTTTGACAAGGCAATGGCAGATTGCCATCCCTTCTCATCGTAATAGGGCGAGTAACGAGGAAATACGAAACCTTATTAAGCATCGCGCACACTAAACGACAAACTTCGCCATCAGTTCTTCTATCTGCGCACAGAGCGGAATTACAAAGATATCTTTTTAATCGGACGCGCGCAATTTCTTAGCTAAATGGTGGTTTATTAACCATTTGAGTGCCAAAGTCAATTTTTGGCACCTTTATAAAATGTAACCCGGACAATTTTTTTCAGGTCCCAACATTTTTTTTTCAGATTTTCCCCCAAAATTTTGACCCAGAACTGGCGTCTATGAAAAGTGTTGTCCATTTTCAAAAGAATTACAGAAAAATTTATAAAAATTGGGAAAATGTTGCACTAAAATTTTGGTGTGAAAAATTTCAGCATTCAAAGGGTTAACAAGGGTTTTATGCGAAAGGTACATATTCAAATAGAATTTACTCTTGTCTGTATTGGTTATGGTTGCTCTCTTGCTTTCATTGACACAAGCATGTCTCTCACACCAGATCACGACCATTTCTAGTACATCCCAGGCGGTCTCGGTTGTGGGCGCTTTGATTCCGCTGTCGACCCAAGATGTGGCATTTTGTTGACATTTTGCGTTCCCGCCTGGTCGTCATCGTTATATCATCGCCAGTTTTAAGGCGAGTAGGCATGCAATTTAACTCCAAGCCATCTTTGAAAAATACGCGTCTCGGCAAAATACTTACCGCGGCGAGTGACAGCATGTACTTTGCGAAAAAAAAGTAGCAGATTTAACAGTGAGTCTGTTTTCTTTTCATTGGATGCGCAAAATTACCAGTTGAAGACGTGCTTTGCGCATTTCGAAAACTTCTTTAAGAAATCACAACCGTATCTTTCCAGGGTATCTTGCTTATTTCAGTTTTATTAATGGACAAATTATTTCTTAATCTTCCCGCCTGAATATGGTTCAATATAAGCCTTGCCAAAACGATGCATTCTGCATATGTACAATATTATTTCTGCAAATAAATTCTTGTCTGGACCTAATTCATTGAATGTCATCAGTGGTACTAGACACCACCCTCAAACATTCCGAGACAGAGTTGACAATATAGACTTCAGGCGCCTCAACATTGTTTTGGGGAGTAAACAAGATACTGTTTCCTACTGAGACAGGACCAAACATTCTTCAATATACACATAATAGTTACACCTGATGGAGTCTTTCAATTTCATGACATTTGACAGTTCCTTCACTCGAGATAACTTCTCATCTTAATTGCCTGTTCGGATATTTATAAACGGAGAAAAATATGATATATTACCACAGTGACAAGCAGTCAAGAAAAACGAACACGTCAAACTCTTTGCTCGGTTGATAAAATTTCTCATGTAGACAAAGAAGATGAAACGTGACCCGTACAGGTGGCCTTAACACCGTTTGTCTTGAAATGAATCCACGGCCTCTCTAGTACATGGCCTCTAATTTTCAATTGATTTTCAAAACAATCAAGTGAAAAATAAGTTAAAATATTAAAATATTCTCCCGTTGGAATTAATTAGGATGTGCAAAATGTGTGTCCTTTATTGTACATTGGTCGTATATTTAAAACAGTTTGCAGTCGACCGATAGAAATCGTGTTTATCTGTGTGAAGTTAAGGCTGCTTTTTCGCGCAATCGTGACAAATAAGAAATAACAAACTCATCAATTCAAAAGTTGAAGAGTGTATTGTAAGTCAAACAACAGCTTCACGTCGCCCCCACTCATAGTCTCCCAAGAAGCATGCAATCGAAATAACCGAGCGAGGTGTAAATGACTTCCCCCGGGGGCAGGAAGCTTCCAGGGCGCCGTCTCCGCGCTGTTGACGCCTTCTGGACAAAAGAGTTTATCGGTAACTGCGAGATCTTCTGAGACTCGCAAGTTGCTGTTTGAATGCGAGAACACACGCAAACGGAACGCGTATTTTTTACGTGTGTGCGAAAGCGCACGCCAAACAGCGCACCTACGAATGATATTATATTACGTTGAGCAGTAAGAGTGATTGAGTTCATACCGTGTGTGGCAATGAAATAAACTATAGTCACTCAAAATTCTGAACACAGTCGTAACACGCGACGGCAGCCATTTTGAAAATGAATCGTGCCAATTACTGTCATCTTTAAAAAAACTTTTGTTTCATGTTGCTTGGCAACATACCGGTAACGTAGTTGACAGTTTCATCATCATGACATGCGCAATTTATTTATAAAGTTACTAGATAATCAGCTGAACAATTAACCACTTGCTATAGAGGGACCGTGAATTATGGGTTTCGACCGACAACGGAATAAAATATTAAAAACACGATCTATTCCAGTGCTTGCCCGTCGAAATCTTGCTTTCGCTCCCAGAATCCCCTGCTTTTTACAGCCTGCAATTGCCAGGTAAATTGACAAAATGGATCGGAAAATGACGCCATTGACCGGGCACCGAGCCGATGTTTCAAGACAATCTTGCAATGCACTTCCCCTTCGAAGTCTCTTTAGTCACAGTCGACTTTGCGCAGTCGCAGAAATCGAACATATCCATCAAGTTTGTAGTAAAGACCTCCGTTAGCTTTCTGTCAAAATCGAGGTCAGATTATAAAGTAGTTAAGGAGGATTATTAAAAACTCATTAGAAATCTATCTCATTCTTGTTGGTAAAGATGGTAAAGTTGCACCAAAATCTATATTTTGCTACTTTACCTGACAGGTGCAATGTACCTGGTTAATGGAAGATGACCGAAGAAGCAAGACATAGACTCCCAGTTGTAAATCGTTCAAATTATAATTGATCGAACAGGATACATATCAGTATAAATAATTGTATTTGTTTACGTTTTACGTGCCTGATTAACAAGTGTGACCTCAAAACATATGCTTTGTGGTAACCATCGCAATCAGTTGTTAGATTGCCGCTAGCGGGCCACTTTCATATGATTGAAATCATTACGTTCAAGGTTGAAAAACCAAAAACGACTCGTCGAGACTTGGTTTTCCGTTTGACTCACTTTTCAACACAGTACACCTAAACCTTGTTTCAATGATTAGAAGGTATGTCTTTTGCCTTTAATAATTGAAACATTCAATTTAGTCTTGGCAACAGACGATAAAAGCATACTGAATGAACTGTAAAAGTCCCATCAAGATGAACTGCGATAAATAATCATTACTTTTGAGCCTGTTATGACTAAGTTGTCGTTACAGGATTCTCTGTGTACGTCGCCTTTCTATTCTCATGCTGTTCAGTCCCGTTTTTGACACCGGAATATAACTAGCTTTGACAGGCAGTTTAAAGACAATTAGAGATGATGGACAAAAATATTGAGAAATTTCGGCTGCATGGATAATATTCATGGATAATAATGTGAGAGAGAGAGAGAGAGAGAGAGAGAGAGAGAGAGAGAGAGAGAGAGAGAGAGAGAGAGAGAGAGAGAGAGAGAGAGAGAGAGATGGGGAGTTAGTATAATGCCTACTATTTTAAAAACTCCTGCAAATTGTAGCAGGCTACAGAATATTTGAAAGTACGATTAATCCATGATCTTGTGGGCGACGCAAGCGCCCCATTGGAGAACTAGCATCTAGTCCCCCTCGACTTAACCGTTTCATGTTGTGAAAACGACATGTCGAATTAAAGACGTATTAAATTTAGGACATCATGTTCTTGTTACTAGGAGATAATGTTTATGATGTCATGAACTGTTACGTGTACCTGGTTTGGCAAAGTCGATATGCTACGTAAACTAACCCCTTGGTGAGACGCTCGAGGAGTTTTACACAAATGTCTGTGTGTCGCCTCCAAAAGGTCAATTACCTTCAGGTTTATTGTAACCATGATTGCATCATACTAAATGTATATGCCGTCAAAAGCGCCCTTTCAGAAAGCTGAATATCTGAACATTGACGGATCGTAAAAGCTATTAGTCAGCTCGTCATGCGACAAGAAAATAATTGTTGTGTAATAATTGGGCTGAAAATCTTTTCCCATTTCTATACTTTCAAAATTATTACGTCACTCAGTGCACAGAAGTTGCAGACGATAAAGTGTCACCACGGTTGCCAAGGCGGGAAACGTATCGTGATTCCTTGTAGACTTTATCATGTTATCTTTTATGACAAACAAAACCATTATTCATAGAATGCCTAGCTTTAATAATTAAATTTTCAATTTTCTGCCCAGCAAAGACAAACGGCACAGGAGCCAAACAACGACGAAGCAAAACAGTTATTTTTTAATCTCCATGTAAATTGCCACTTTCGCTTGATTCGGCTACCTTTACCTTCCACCGGACACTTAAGCTTGTTTGTGCGTTATTAGTGTTCTCGTCAGGTGTTCCGCTTTACGTCTTCCCAGTTCACTTCATAAAAGTGCGCGTGGTTGATATACTAGCCTGCTGAGAAAAAACTGCAAAACAGGAAGAATATCACATAGATGTGTGTGTGTGAGTGTGTGTGTGTGTGTGTGTGTGTGTGTGTGAGAGAGAGAGTGAGAGAGAGAGAGAGAGAGAGAGAGAGAGAGAGAGAGAGAGAGAGAGAGACAGCCACAGATATAAACGTCCCGTCTTCAAATTTACTCACGATTTACAGCGCAATATACTATTCCCTCAAGTGCCTGATAGTTTTGTTGTTGTTTTGAAATATTTATGAAGCAATTGTGGCCGACCGTAGAATTGTCGTCCGGAGAATTTAAAATTACCATCTTGTGATCTTCAGAGAATCGTATAAAAAGGAGATACATTGATGATCATTCATTTTAGAAAATCCAACGTCGGGTGTCGGAGCCTGTGTACCGTCATCATGCAAATTTTATCTTTACATAACAAAAGTTACCGAAGGTTATTCCACAGACAAGGAGTCTGTGGTTATGCCAATGGCAACGTTGCATCTCTTGGAGATGTTTTGGGATGACAATGTCATATTCGGTGATGCAACTTGTGATATTGATGACCTAACACTGAGCGCTAAAACCATTTAAAAAACAAACCGAATCGATCAGCCGATTTAGAAAGATCTGATGGCGGACTAATTTCAAATAAATGTATTGTGGTATCGTATGACGCGAAGAAGTCTCGAATTTAACTGCAAGAGTGTAGATAAATTCAAACAACGTTATTTATCACACAAGTAGGTTTCTGATGCCGGCGGAGAGGCGCGCGTTTGAAATCACTGCAGAACAAAATTGTCATCAGGGAACGACACCTCGCTGCACTGCAGCGCAGTGTTCAAACACTTGGTAAGGTAGACTTTTCCGCCAAAACGATGTCGCTCGCAACAAGTTATACTTGAACGCCGATCCCATGTTCAAAGACAGTTTGACGGATGCTTTCTAAATTCATACTTGTCTCCCTTGCACAAAATCGATAGCTCGTAGCGTACTAGCTGTGCTGTGAGCAGTACACTTTCAAGTGCTTTCCGATCGTTATTAAGTAGGTCTTCTCAATGCTCGCGAAAAATGTCCCAATCTGCCGTAAACTCTGTTTTCCCCCGATTCGATTTATTCATCTATAGCGGAAAGGGGAGCGAAATTTTATACGCAACTTCCTTTCCTTTTGAATCGGTCACAGGCGCATATATCGTGCTTTGTGATAGCAATTTTGACTTTTAGGCTACCGTACGCATGCGGTGAGCATGTCTGGACGCTGGTTGTTGTCGCATTTCACTGGGCGCCACAAGGAAGGGAAGACGTGAAGACATTTTCAACGTCAACAAACTGCGGGCTTAACCTTAAACTATACCATCTAGCTCTTTATCCCCAAAACGGAAGTACATTTGTGTATTGGCGCTGTGAGGTAAATGAAAAACGCACTCATGCGGTACTTGCACCCATACCTCCGACACAGTATATTTCTTGAAGCGCTCCAAGAACTTAGCCAAGGGACAGTCGAAATAGCATGTGATTTGCGATGCTCACACTTTATCTAACACTGTAACTTAGAGCCAAACAGAGTTGCGATAAAATAGGCCAATAGGAGGTGTGTCAGAGAAAAAAATCTCTGATCGAAAAGAGAAAAATTATGGATTTGAACTTGCTTCATTTGTTTTGATATTGCATTGCTGGTTGCAAGAGAGATGGTTGCAGCGCGCTGTAAAGAGAGGTTGTCAAGGAAACAAACATCCGGGTACTTTCCTGGAAGAGGCAATATTTCTCAGATGTCGATCCATTACAAACTTTTAACATGTTAGGTTTCATTGTAGTACAACCCAAATAAATGCCTTCGCAGTTACAGGACTGTACTTTTATGCTTTAAAATTTTAGTTCTACTTACTTATTGATATGCAAACGTAAAAATGTGGCGTCTTGCCCCTATTAAGATCAATATATGTGCAGATATTTGTGTAATGCCACGAAATGTCTAACGTTCGCTGGTTTATGCTTGACGGGTGTCGATTTTAAATAAAAGGTTTAGCTATTTCTCCAACTGATATTAAAGTGCCAATAGCTGAAACTTTGGATGATTTTTTTCTCTGTATTTTTGCTTCTAGTGTTTACAGTTTCTCGTTCTGCTCCTCAAAGGCATGTTGAGATACACAGTATTCATGCAGCTCGTCAACTCAGTCTGTATATGCGTTAACTGCATTGTTCTCGTTGACAAGTGAATTCTGGTCCGGACTAGAATGTAAATGTAAACAAGCTACATAGTTGGTGTTTCAACATGAATTTTTGGGTACAATAGGCATTTGGAATTGACATACAAAAAATGGTGATAAAATCATCAATTGTTACACCTACTGTCCGTTTAAGCGACGAATTTCTTTAAAAAATTATACTTTCTGTCTGTTCAAACACCTACTTGTCAAGTTCTGTTTATTGTCGTGCGTCATTACCACGTAGTGTTAAACACATCGGACCGTATCATCGTCATGAAAAATGAGTGCTCACCTGTACAGAGAGCAGCATCATTGGTCGATATCGAGAATGACGTCACAAGATCAATGCTGAGCTGTTAGATGTGAGAGTGAAGTAATGTAAGGGGTGAGGTCGAAAGATTATTGGTACAGCACTCAGTGAAAGTTGACCGATAAAAAGGACATGGAGTGTCTCTCTAAGGTAGTATGCGCCTCGACAGTGAAAGTCTGAGACTTTTGCGCAGCTTTCCTAGGAATCTTTCAACCATCCCCTTTTCAAAATCAAGAATACAAATCTGAGGTCAAAATTTGTACTACAGAAACAAATTACTTAACATTTAAGGATTTTTGAAATTCAAAACGGCCGCCACCCCTGTGTTAACTCTGTGGAGAAAATTAAAATTTTCGATTTTCGAAAAATAAGGACGGTAAAAATGTTTCTTTAAGTTATTCTAAGAACTTTAAAATGAGCTCCCATAAGTGGTAGATCAGAAAAGAATTGTACAAATTTGAGAGTCCGAATGTCTGTCCCCGATGTGCATTCTACGTTAATCATGTCCATCAAAAAGTGTGCGTCGCTCTAATATTAAAAACCAAGTTACACAAAAATCTAGAATCACATTATCATAGTGTTTGCAAAAAGGCTAGATACAAAAGGGGCGAAATTTCACGATAATACTTTATTAGTCCACGAACACATGGGGTAAAAATTTACAAAAAAATTCTGGAGCGAGATGAGACTTTGATTGAAGTAATTCCCGACGAGTTACTGCGCTATCAATCTTGTCGTCGGGTTTTAATAGTCCTCAGATGACGATCATTGACTCTCTCGTGGATGTCGTTCTCTCGCTGCAGTGATATTTATCAATGTTTATCGAGGGGGAATCTCTGTGCCCATAAAAACGTCAACGCTATCCGAATGAGAATATTTGTTATATCTGGTGCTAGCATACTTCATTGCTCGGTGGAATTCATTCGTGGCCTGATCAGGCATCGACGATTCTTGTTGCGGAACCGTATTTGAAAGAGCGGAGAGATCGTTCGAATGCCAGTAATTCGCCGATATCGCATGCATGGATGCGCCTTTCTGTTTCTGAGGTATTCGAAACCTGAGCGATTCTCTGACACATCTCATCGAGACTCACAAGCTATAAAAAGAAAAGCATCCAAAAACTCGAGGCTGAGAGGCTGGCACGCTCTCAGAAAAAAGAAGAAGCCGTAGGCTCGGTTTCATGTCGACGATGAATCCCTTGTGACAAGTAAAAAAAAATAGGGGTCCTCGACTCCCGTCAAGCTTAATCTAAGATCAAACGCGAGATCTCGCTCACGCCGTTGTGTAAAACAAATCTTTCAGGGATTATTTTTAAGTCTGAGATTGCTCGGTTGCTTTTTTTCCACCAAACGCTTGTGAAATTGAAATGTACAAAAATGGCTGGCGGGAAAAAGGTTGTTTTGATGTCGTCCCTGCGCAGTCTCATCTTAATCATATGCCTGGTGGCGATATTGGTCAAAGTGTGCTCATTAGAGCAGGTTAGAGCGAGAACCGTGGGCGAGAAGTTGGCTAACAGTAATTTTGGATGCCCAAGGACTGTGGAATTGTCCACGAATGGTAAAGATTTTAGTTTTTTTTTACCGACGATGCAAAAGGAGTCGGCACGTTTTCCCGCAGGACACTAATTTGCATTTTGAGATGAGAGAGTCGATGCTTTACAGCTCGTTGTCTGGATGAATACGCGTTGAATATACTAAGAGTAAGATTCGAGGTAATTTTCGACGAAGGATCACTTTTGAGGCAGAAGCAAATGCGCAGACTGATGTGAGAAGTTTTTAAATGTACATCTTTGAGCAATTTTATGTTAGCCAGGGAATATACTGACCTTGCAAACATAATATTCGGACAATCAGTTAGAAATGTTACGCTGACTGTACCACTTGCAAAGTAAGATTGAAGCGGAAAATTAAATGTAAACAAAAAATGAACATAGTTGTAAATAGTCCTTACATGACATGGTAAAATAAACTAGTCATTCGTGTGCGAGAGAGAGAGAGAGAGAGAGAGAGAGAGAGAGAGAGAGAGAGAGAGAGAGAGAGAGAGAGAGAGAGAGAGAGAGAGAACTGGAACGTTACACACACAAAGAAGCTGACTGACGAGTCATTGAACGACAGGACGAACAGACACTGAAGGACGAAGCGGGTATCATGTGGTATCAAATTTCAACCCTTGAAAATACCTCTAAAGGGACAGAACTTTATATTTTGCGAAGGGTTTTATAGTACTGATGATATACGTCTCTGTCTGCCTTACAAGGGCAAGCATTAGGCGTTCAAGGAGCGTGGATACTTTTACAAGCATTGTACAAACGTGTACGTTCAACTCACGTAAATATATTTAGCAATAAAAGATATGACGCAAATTATGGCAAATTTTAAGAAGAGTTTTTTTTACCCTATAAATTTCATATCACTCTCTCCGAAAATCTAATTGCCCAACCCTTACGTGTCTACTAGCCGCATCGTTGGCCCTGTTCAACACGGAGCAACCAATCTATATGTATTATGTCAAATTTGAAATCATTCCCGAACAATGCCGGTGTAATCTGAAGCACACGCTATCGGGGTAATCTGGATTTTGATTCAGGATAATTGCGCGCAGAAAATGAGTCAATCTCAGAAGAACTGGCTCATCGGCAGATTTTTTCCAGCCCTATGCTCCAATCAACGCACACCCAACCAGTGCCATACCAGGCATCACCCGCACAAAAAAATCCCACAGAGATGATATTTTATGTTTAATCTTCATATATATTTTTCTATGTGAAAATTAAAAAAATGTTTCAGTAAAAATTCACTATTTTAATAATGCAGATGATTCTATAGTCTTTTCTGACGCAGTCGCATTAACGGAGACTCGAAAACAATGAAGTCATGAAAAGGCCACGCTATGACGAGGAACGTCCAATTAATTTCGCTGTCGGATTGAAATCATCCTGTAATCTCGAGTAGAGAAACAAGATTGGACACAACCCGATGTAGGCCATAGCGTTGCAATGATTAGCGTCGACGATCAACGGTGATCTGCACATCATTTGGCGGGGTAAATTTATTCTCTTTCGGTCGTAATTACAGGCGGTTACTCGCCCTGGCCAGAAGCGAAGAACTAACACATGCGGCGTTCTCTGGCGAGGCTTGATGCGTGTAGAGATAGCGGTATCTGTAGTCCCGATGAATTAATCCGATTGGAGACACTCTCTGCCGCCAAGCATCCGATATTTTGATTGGATTTAACACCGAGTGCGCTTAATGGAATCTATCAAATTTTAATCCCCCCTTTCAGGTGCTCGTTGAACCGCCGCGATGAATCCGTGAGAGTGCCATAATCATGTGGTTCTCAACGAGCTGTGTCTATTCTCGGTTACAGGAGTACCCCGAATTCTCCTTGAAATCCGGATGTTGCAGACGGCATTGCGTGTTAATTCACCCAGCTCGAGGAGAACATCACCTCGGCTAAGTGAGTGATGTTTTCGCGCTAATTGACAATGTTTTCTCTTCGCGTTCTTTGACAATCAATCCGCCGAGGGCGAATTATTGTTTTTAGCTCACTATACCACAGCAATAACCCTCTCAGGTGTATCCATGGCAACTAAAGAAGTCGCGGAAACAAGCTAGCAGTCAGTACGCAAGCGCAGAAACCGTGCGTTGCCCACTTGCCTACCCCTGACATAAGGCTTTCTACTAAGTACTCCAATATATTCCAAGTCGCCCTTCACTCAGCCCCGTTTTTTCTTGTATCCACCTTTTTTTGCGTCACTTTTTCAGTCAGAAAGTCCTCGCGCTCTTATTTACCCTCATGTCGATCCCGTTGTTGACAAAGATACTTAAAACTTACATATTTTAGGAGTTAAACATTATTGAACTGACAAACTACGTAATCCATTCTTATAACTCGCTCAATGTATCACATATTCCACTTTCACTTTCACATTTTCAAGACATTTGCTCCACCCGTTCCCGAGAGAATGTTCAACACGCGAAGACGAAGCAAACATGCGGCGGCCATCATGGTCACATGACTAATCTGGCTCCTCATTATGCAGATGATGTGGTTGGAGAGCCGACCAAAGTTGAGAGTGGGTGTATGTGTTCCACGACGACGGAATAGCCTCACGCTCTTTCAAAAGAATTTCACCTGCATGGCATTCAAGTCACGAGTTGTTAGCGTATTAGATATCAATTTTAGTCGCATATTAACGTAAGTGCTCGAAAGGACTCCTCGGCTGTAATAACAAACAGACGTGATCAAGCAAGCCAAACTGAAAAATAAATCTTCACGATCAACGTCGTTACTTCCGGAAAGGCGACGCGGACAAGTGTTTTTCTTATTTCTTGGCAGAAATTGTTGTGCACATCGTTTTTCATTTCTCCGAAGGCAGGGACTCGATCCCTTTTGTTAATGGCAATGTCTTTGAGGAATTCTCATATTACTTTTCTCTTCCTTTCAGGCGAATACTGTAACACAACCCACGACACGATCTCATGTTGGCCAGCAAGCAAGCCCGGTTTGGTGTCAGTGTCATGCCCTACCGAATTCAACAGCCTGCGGTACGACACTACAGGTAAGGCGGGAAGCCTAATTTAATAGTTATCGGTTATCGAATGACATTCTGTTGTTCCGTGAAACTAATTGCCACATTACAAGCGTTTAAGCTCAATCAGAGGAACTTACGTGTTTTCCAATATATTCTTCATTCTGGTCTTGAAATAGATTTTTTAATTTTTTTCTGATGTTACCGCTGATTACCGTGAACTTTAGGCCAGACAAGAAGCCGTCTATTACCAATGAAGATGACCTACGTGACGTAGTGTTTTTTTAAACTTGCACTTGACATTGAAACATCATTTGACGAGAAGACTTAGCAAATTTTTTTGTTTTACAGAACAAAATCAATGGAAGTATTATCTAAAGTAACTGCTGTTTACCCATTTTATGTAATTGCGTTAAGTGGGCGGGGTGTCACACGCGCATGCGCGGGCTTCTGTTATCCAATGGCTGCGTGACTTACCAATGAAGCCACTTCGGCCTTCGGTTTGCATCTGTTCTCTAGAGCGCGTACAGCTGTTGTTTCATCGAAGCAACGCGTGGCTTCGTTTACCGCCCGCAGGGCAAAGGTGTATACAAATGTCTCAAGTGAAATTCCAGAGAAAGTCTGCAACGTAACACAGTTATCTCCTCCTAAAGCGCAAACAGCAGGAAGATAAAGAAACAGACTAATGACCTTAACCAACAATGAATACATAAATACCGCGAACTCTCAACAATCGCCGTTAGCGTGCTAACTTGTCAGGGTCTATGCAAGGTGCAGACGGCCTGAGATCACTCTTTGCCTCACTGAAAAAAAAATTCAGAGTTCAGGCGTATTGCAAATGATCGTGCAAGCCGAGAGACAAATCCGAAAATAGCAAACCCATCTGATAAAAAACAGGAAGATTTCGCCCGTGTCATTGCCTTAAATAGAGGAACTGATTTAAACGATCCGCACAGAAATTTCGCAAATTACTGACGGTGACGAAATCTAGATTGCCGGTATAGCGTAATTTGTTTATCGCATCTCTGTCAAATTCTGTTATCCGTTGTTACATCGGCTAACATGCGTGCAAGCGATCATTCAGGTACACTTATTATGTGCCAGATAAACGCTTCTAAAGAAGACAGCGATTCTGCTAAGGGGAGTCTCTAACGACGCCAGCTGAATTCAGTTTTGCCACCTCGTTCGTTTACCTTTAAATAGGCAGATTATCAATGATAGGGCACTACGTCATATTTAATCAAGACATTTCCGCCCGGCGCCTTATTTTCGCCTTATTTTATAGTCGGCCTTAGAGATACTTAGCGGTAGATTCTTTAAAGATTGTCAATCTTGTAAATGCTTGCTTCACCAATCTTTACGAGTAAAATGGTCTGTAAGCCAGACGGCGTTTTATAGGTAAATTAAACAAAATGTCAAAGTTTACACCGAGCATGTTTCAAAAATTATGTCTCTTCAAATAGCGATGATGTGTTTTGGCAGTGCCTGTACCAATCTCATCCCAATTTTCGGAGCTACGTTTGTTTCACGTCGCACGTGTTATTGTATTTCAGAGAGAGAGAGAGAGAGAGAGAGAGAGAGAGAGAGAGAGAGAGAGAGAGAGAGAGAGAGAGAGAGAGAGAGAGAGAGAGAGATATTGTTATACATCATATATCTTTATCCGTCTTTGCTTCTCGCTAAAAATTTCGCCGCAGTCACGATTCGGTGCACGGACCGTTCAGTTTGTCTGGCTCACAGCTAGTTTATTTTATGCATGTGAAACACAGACATACCCGAAAGGGATGAGTCGCGCTCGTTTTCTTCAATTATTCTAGAACACTATTTCCCGATAGATTGGTACAGTGATCTGACTGAGCCCTATCATAATTCATGCACATGGCTCAGTCGCCGCCCAGTATCTTAGCCGTTATTGCTCCCCCGGTAAGCAACAATAATTTTCAATGTAAAGGCGACCGGCGTGTCTAATAGGGTCAAGTGTCCTATGTCACCAGAAAGGATTTGATACCAACGACAGACGATTTTCTTGTAAATGTATCTAAAGATAAATAGTTATTTCTCTCTGTGCAGCTTTGTATCCCCGTGTGACGTATGTATGTATGTATGTATGTATGTATGTATGTATGTATGTATGTATGTATGTATGTATGTATGTATGTATGTATGTATGTATGTATGTATGTATGTATGTATGTTTGTATGTATGTATGTATGTATGTATGTATGTAACTATGTGCATGTATGTGTGTATGTATACTTGTATGAATATCCCAAATGCCGCTAAAATTGTCAGAATAAATACATAATTTGGCCTCCATGATATAGTATTTTGTCGAAGCCTAACATTGAATTTCATTTTCACAGAGAATGTCACAAGATATTGCTATGCAAATGGTACATGGGACAAAGCTAACTATTCCAACTGTCAACCACTGTACGAGATATATGGCGACTTCGATTCGGAATATGACGTAAGTCTTCAATTTTTAATTTTCAATTTTTAAAAAAATATGTAGTCCGCTGTTCATCACATACATGCCCGCTCAGTTACTGCCACAGTTTCAAAGAAAATGTCTTTGATTTTGTTCTTGGAAATAAGAAACATTTTCACTTTATTGCCGCAAAAGTATATTATAAGCGCTGGCGACGCATGTTATTGTTGACATGTGATTTTAAGTCCGGATTAAAATTCAGTTGTCAACGATAACCTTACACTCCAGGCCTTTGACAAAATGTCAAAAGTAGAAATAAGTAACTGTATTTTACGACAGACGGAACACAAATACTATCAGAGACGTACGACAAATGTAACTTTAGAATTGGACAGTGCTGCGCTAGTGTGCTTCGTCTCTATTCCTGCCAATAAAACGTCAGCTCTTTTCAGAAACTGAGCCTGCTAACAACGACTTTTTCAAAGTGTCGTCTGCTTATCTAGATCTCTCTTCGATACTATCTAGCAGCTGACAGACTTTAAGTGTGCAGAAGCGATGAAATCTGACAATCGCGCGATGTTCTCTCTTTGTTGAAATGTACAGTCCCTGTCCAGGAGCTCCCGCCCAGTTGTAGTCGGTGTGAAGTTGGCCGTACGCCGAGTCACGTGCTTACCGCCGCAGAGGTTATCGTAAACACGTGCTTTTCGGGAGCATTAGACACAAAGTAATCTAGACTACACTAATTATGACAAATCGGATCTTTGAACCATTATCCTGTTGAGAGCAAATGCAAAATTTCCGGAAAACAAAATTTCCATCTTCGTAATCATGATTGAATCCCCTGTAGCGGCATTAGGCGCATTAATTATGAAGCCAGGTCTCATAACACGTCTCCAGCCTCGTTTTGGTATCCCCCACGGTTTGTTTTTCAATTCTATCGCCTCAAAATTGCGTTGTACATGGTTCGACGCTATCAGACAAATCAATTTCATATTTCCCTCTAGAACACCACCGCAACGTACGACATCCGTGTCGACACAGCCGATGTTATTTTACTTGTGTGGTTTTGTCTTCATAGTGTGCAATGCTCAGATCTATCAAAGCGAGAGACAGACATTTTCAAGCCGTGATATCACATCACCCTCTGCGCAATAAGTATTCTCGCCTTGTCGTAATCTTCGGCGAATTCACACTGCGGGGCGACCAGACTGTGATAGAAGGACGCTAATGCGCAGCAGGCTCGCGTTTAACGCACATTTACAGATTTGCAATATGATATCCAAGCCCATATGAGCGCGTTCGATGAATCGTGGAGACATGATGTTGGCTGACCCGAGCATGCGCATCGCCAGGATCACTCCTTGGTGGGTTCTTCTTCAGACACGAAAGAGCAAAGCAAATCAAAGCAAATCAAAGCAAAATCAAAGGGGAAACACATATAGCCTTGACATAACTGCCAAGAAGTTAGTATTAAAGCTCATTTCTGGATAAACTGAACCTTTCATGACGGTGATAAATTTGTTTTACCTGAGTCGCTTATGACTGTGCTCTGAGTTTGTCAGTTCTGAGATTTTAAAGCTTCAAAACAAAAGACCTGCACCATTCACCTTATCAAAGGATGTGCATATGTGTCCGAGTAAGTATTAATGGGGAAAACAGCGTCAAGAGTCAATAGATTTCGTCTAGAAATAGCTTGAATGGGATGAAATCATAATGACATCCGACGAGAATACTCAAGTCATATGTCCAATCGCAAAATTTCAAAATAGTGCGTCAACCGAACGCCAAAATTACTACTACACCGTGCAGAGCGTGACACAGGAATAGGAAAACAAGGTTATCATGATAATGAGATGGGATAAAAAGATAGCGAGATCTGCAGAAAGATAGACATACACAGTCAGACAGACAGACAAACATGCAGGCAGACAGACACAGACAGACAGACAGACAGACAGGCGGACAAGTAGGCAGAAAAAACATACATACATACGTACATACGTAGATACATACAACAGATAGAAAGAGATAAAAGATAAAGAGATAGATTGGTAGACAGAAAGAGGATAGATATAATGATACTTAGACTGATATATCTATTAGATGTAGTTAAATCGATTGACCGATAGATAATATATATATATATATATATATATATATATATATATATATATATATATATATATATATATATATTTGCAGACAAGTGGAAAGAGGAGGCAGATAAACAAATAAACGCACATCAAAAATAGACCTATTTTACCATCGCTGCAGTAGATGTGTCACGAAAATATGTAGTGAGGCTAATATGACCCATGCTTGATCAACCTGGTGATAGACACATCTGATCTCATTTCAACCTCAGTAAATAGATATGACAAATGCGTAAGGCCTAACATTAGAAGCTGTGGAGAAGAAGTATAATGTAGACCAACATTAACTGGATTTCAGGATGACCACAGGCACCCGTTATATTACATCAGCTCCCCAAATGCGCGGACGGAAGAGTTTTGCGAAGCGGGAAGTTTTTGTGAAAGCAACAAAATTTGCAACATCCCTTTTAAATTATGGACACAATTCAATTTCTTTAAATCCCTCAGATGGGCATGCACTCAGTGTGATTTCAGCGAAACAACCCTCGGGCCAAAACACTCATCATGCGTATTTCATATTACAGTGCGGCCGGTCTGTGCGCACTCCCGGTAAACCATAATGTTTTCTCGTTTTGTTTTTCATAGCCATGAGCCAACGCCCTTTGCAAATACGTGGAGGATGTTGTTATAGTTGCAGCCCCGACTGAAAACTCAGTTTTTACTCCCACACGCTGGCACGAAATCTACAAATGAAGACGTGCTGGTTTGGCATAAACGTTGTCTGCGAAATTCGAAAGCACGTCACACAATGGCGGCGCAGGCTAATTCATCGGGGCAAAATGAAGCCGTAATACTGACACTTGCGTTACCCAGGCATTTTTCATGTGAAGTAAAAGTGGTTATACCAGATGTTGTAACGAGCCAATCAGCCAGAGAGATGTACTTTTATGTTTTGCGGCGATATGGTACATTTGTTACACGAGGCGGACCTTTTTTCCATCTGTATGACCGTTTTAACATTTTGTAACCCGAATAAATGACACAAGGATTGATGCGATTGGCAAGCGCTATCCCGGAATTAAATGATGCGGAAAATGAAACCTGTTAAATTCAATCAGTTTGACATTAAATTTCAAGGCTGAGCTCTTCTTGTCTAACCCCTTTATTCGCAGGTAAATGGGTCATTTGTTTGAAGGTCACGGGGTGGGTTTTCAACCCAGAGTTTTTGAAGTTTGGAACAATCGCCATCAAGGCCATCTCGGGTCATCAGCAAGCTTAGTCACAAGGGCGTAGGATTTAAACTGTCAAAACAAAGTGCCCATCAAAACTTGTAGGCTCACTAGAGACGCTTTGGTGACGTAGTTGCTTTTGATGTTTGACAACGTGCCGTCAGTTGATGGCTGTCACCTAGCGTCGGAGACTGTACATCAGATGTGCGGCCGAAACTGCTGTTTGCAACACCCGCGTTCGCCGCAGACGACCAAATTAATGATGCATCCCCAGTGCAGTATGGGGCGATTTGTCTTAGGCGTACTCGTTAATCGCTGACGATATTTAAACGTGTTTTCAGAAAGGAAAATTATTCAGTGTAACATGTAATAATAACCGTAGGGCATGCGCATAAACGCTTGGAATTCACAGGGAGAAACGATTTAATATGTCGTGCTTCATGAGTTATTGGCGTGATGATTACGCATTACGTAGATTCCAAATGTCCGTGAATTATGAGAAATAATCCGGGAAAGAATTCGCCTCACTTATGTTTCAGCTAGACGGCTACCAAATACAAGTATGTATTCGGCAATATTCGTCTTTGAGAAAAACCTATGATAACCATAAAATAATATTCAAAACTGTTCTTCTGACAACCTGCAGATTATTCAAGCTCATATTTTGCCCATAAGATTACAAGAAGGCATCCCTATAAACCATGTCCGCAAATTCATTTCTCAAAACTTACAGGCAGTGCAATACATTTCAAGGCGCCTAGGCTTAGAACAGTAAACAAAGTCTTTGTTCTAGTTGCTCCGGGTAACAAACAAACAAACAAACAAACAAACAAACAAGCAATTCAGTTTAGCAAAACGAACTACTGGGCAATATAATATAATATAATATAATATAATATAATGTAATATAATATAATATAATATTATATAATATTATATATATATATATATATATATATATATATACACACACACATGTCGATGAGAACACAAAAAAATTGTGAAATGGATCTTAGCAACCATGACCACGCCTATAGCATCATAGCAAATGGTAGTATTTTCAGCAAGACCATTCATTCAGCAGTGTGCAAGTGGCAATGACTTTACCAAAAATTGACAAACTTATCCTAGCAACGGTGACCACGCCCTTAGCAGAAAGAAAAAAGATGTATTTCTAACCAAACTGAATATGGGTAAAGCTACTACACTTAACAAACAATCCAAATATCACCTTCACCCCGTATCTTCCCTAGAAAATAATGGCCACGCCCATAGCAACAAGCAAATGGTAGAGATTTCAGCGAAGGTATCCTCTGTTCAGTGTGCAAGTGACCTGGCAATGGCACCATGAAAAATTGACAAAATGACCCTTACAACGGTGGCCACGCCCATAGCAACAATAAAACCTATGTGTTTTAGGTAGTGTTTCCACTGTGCTGCAGAGTACACATTTTCAAATATACTACCAAAATTTCAATATGACTCTAACAACTGTAGGTACGCTCTTAGCAACAAGAAAACAAATGTTTTGGACCAAAGTGAACATTGTTAAAGCTACTCCACTTGACAAACGATTGAAATATCACCCTATCTTCCCTAGCAAAGATGACCACGCCCATAGCAACAAGCAAACTGGTGAATTTTTCAGCAAAAGTAAGTCGTGCAGGTGTTCATGTGTCGATGACACTCCCGAAAATGGACTAAATGACCGTCGCGACTATGACAAACACTTGGGCCCAGGCAACGCTGCTTGCTTGTGTAATATTTTCACTGTCTTTGATCTTGAAAGGAGATTTTCTCCTTTTTTCTTCTAACCCCCCTCCCTCCCCCCCATAAAGGATGGGTAAAGTGTTATCGTTGACAGATGAATTGTAGCCCGGAGCCAAAATTCAATTGTCAACTATAGGACATTGACCAATTACGTTTACATAGGCTGCATAAGTTGACAATTTGAATTCTCGGGATCTCGTCAGGATTTTAGTCGTGGAACCCAGACGTGTATTTACGCGCGAACAGAACTGAACTGATGAAAAATGCATGAACAGTTACAGATAATGGGGCGTTAATGAAAATAACACTTCTAATAAGCTTTTATTACCGTGTATGTTTCAAGGGCTAAACCACTGCCTTGTAAGATTGTGTTTGCTTTTGAAACAGTGAAAAGTGTGACTATTCATATTTATTAATTAATGGTCCATTTTTTATGATAATGCAGGGTATGCCGTCCTATCACCTTGACAACGTCTTGCTGATCATCCTGTTAGGATATGTTATATCGTTGGTGGCGCTCATTGTCGCTTTCGTAATCTTCGCGTCATACAAGTAAGTAGTCAACAGCTCTACAAGGGGGGTCGAATTATTTAACATTTTTTGCAGCCTCACTTCTTTTACAAAACAAAAACAAAATGACATTTCTGTACTGGGAAAGATAAAGTGTATAATTCAAGAAAAAAGTATTGATGCTATTGACAGCGAATAAAATAATTTGCATGTCGGCGTTCTGACATTCCGTCCCTATGTCTGTGGTCCATCCTCAAATTTTCATTCCATGGACATGATGATCTCATTGATAGATGGATGTTGATGTTTAATTTCTTGTGACTATTAATTTTGCCGTTCCTGTTTATGCGACGCTATTGATATTGTATTGGTTTAGTGAAAGATATTTCAGTGTCAGAGATTTCTTTTTCTACCGATTGAGAGTACCACGTCTGCGCACATGTCCAATTTATTTTCTATTTACTCACAATTAATAGTACTACCCGTGGGGCATTTGTGGTGGCTACTCATTGTCGAGGTGGTGACAAGTTTTGACCTCGACGAAATTGAAGTTACCCTGCTTATTTCTGATTGCAATGTCTTATAGAAATCCAGTCCTAGCGATCTCATGAGAGTTTGTATTGGAAAACTAGGACAAGTCGCATGTTTACATGCATCTGTCTGCTCATACTCTGTCGCTTTCACCCAAAGTGAAGGCACCTTCAGTATTTGGGCCTCATCAAATAATTCTATCTCATATCAGCATGCAATTTGTTGCCTGGGTCTACCGTATTATGCTCTTAATGATAACTTACGACGTTAATAGTAAGCTTGCCCTTTTGTAAGTGATTACGTCATCACTGCTTGATTTGAGATGTCGATTTCCATTGAAAATTTGCTATCCTCATCACAGGAGTCTGCGTTGCGTTCGAAACAACATCCACTGGAATTTGATCAGCACATTTATACTGCGCAACGTGGCGTTCCTCTTCATCTTGAAGTTAGTCGGCCTGGAGGTAAAAGAAAAGAATGGGGTAAGTGATCGATAGATGGCGCCAGTCTTCGCGACATCGTAGAGTGTGGCCTTTAACTTTGAGTGGTATGTTTTTCTCCTTTTATGGCAGAGCTCCTCACACATTTCTTTGCGCTTCACACCTAAGCTTGACTTTATTCATGTCATGATTTCGCCATTTTTACTTATCGTGTGTTGCGTGTGGAATCACCAGAATCGCCGAAACGGAAGATTGGTTTCTGATGAGATACGGTCCTGTAGAAATTCTCCCGGGGCTGTGAAAGGACGTTCGCTGTAATTATGACGTTACGCTAGCGCATCCGCTACTGACCATACTACCATTTACAGTTCGCTCACCGTTGTAAAACCATTGACGGATTTATGGGAATAGCATGAACGCACTCGTCTGAAATAGACATTTTGTCTGAAAGATACAGAACGTGTTTTTTTCTTGGGGGGGGGGGGGGGGGGGGGGGGGGGGGGGGGGGGGGGGTGGGGGGGGGGGGGGGGGGGGGGGGTGGGGGGGGGGGGGGGGGGGGGGGGGGGGGGAGAGATCAAATATTGGTCCTTGGTCGCTTTACTTGTAAGTATACCGTTTGCAGACATATCACAATAATGCGAATTCTTTCATTTTTGTAGTTTTTTAGCTATTTGTGGGCAGGGTGGTTTTACGTTTCTAGACTAGGAATTTTATGGCAATAAATCAAATATGAGAGTGGAACACTGCAGTCCACTACGGTCGAAGAAAATGTATTTTTGACGGATTCAGTCAGTTCAAATAATGGTCATTTGAAATATTACTCTCGACATATTTACCAGGTTTGAACCTGCTCTAGTCATGTAACGCTCCACAGATATTTTTCATTTCTCTGTGTTTCAGCATCGACCACATCCTTCTATGTCACCCTGCTTTGTTTCTGCCTTTCTACCTCTGTATATCTGCGTCTCGTTGTCTTTCCACGTCTTTGTCAGTGTCCACGTGACCTCGGGGCTAGTAAGCTTATCTGTCTCCATCGCGCGCGTCTAGCGTGTCCACTGAATTCTGCAGGATGTCGCTAGCATTCAGTCACAAAATGATGAACTTTTGCCTGCCAGACGCTGCATATAATCAATCCAGTCTAAAACACTACGCCAATGTGTAACAACAGTTCAACCACATATAAAAAGATAAACCGGAGACCTGAACTTGATGAATCATGTTTGCAAATCTCTTATGTTAAAAAAACGTTAAAATATAACTCAGTATTTTTTTTTCTGTATTTATACGCGTTTCATGCGAGTTATTCGGGGCCGACGATTGTCCTATTCAATCAAGTTCAATACAGAAACGCACACGAATACTCTTGAGGAATTCAAAATTGTATCCTTTTCCGTTTTCGTCTTCATAAACAGTGGGCATGCCGTATTTTGAGTACAGCGTACAGCTACTTTCAAGAAACTAATTTCTTCTGGATGTTGGTAGAGGGCCTGTATCTGCACACGGTCATCGTCATGGCCTTCGGAGCCGAAAAAGTGAGATTTTGGATCTACATGATCATCGGCTGGTGTAAGTACTATCAAGCTGGTTTGTTTCCATTTTCCTTTTCTCTATTGCTCTCCCTTTCCAGGGGATTGAATCCATGGGGCTATTTTTATTCCTATGGATGATCAGGTGTAAGCGTGTATGTATGTATGTATGTATGTATGTATGTATGTATGTATGTATGTATGTATGTATGTATGTATGTATGTATGTATGTATGTATGTATGTATGTATGTATGTGTGTGTGTGTGTGTGTGTGTGTGTGTGTGTGTGTTGATAAAACAAGCCCAAGGGCTGCATTTATACAATGAATCTTGAGCCGTAGATCGAGAACGTACCGAATTATGCATAATGCCGTTGTCTTTGACCGTGACTGTGTGCGTGTTTGCTTAAAGCGCCTTGAGCTCAATCTTTGTTAACATTTTCTCGATAAAATGGTTTGAAATCAAAAGTAACTGAAGTATGTTTACCGAAGTGTCATGTGACCAGGCAACATTTATCAAACTCTGGCGACGAACGTATGAAAATTTCGACTTACGACCGCCGCGAGTTAATTTGTGCACAATCGGCCAAACCCATCGCCAAGGATCGAAATACTGACATTTTCAAAGACAGTATATTGAAAAATATCTGCGAAGATTTGACGGTAATTTTTGGTAAGCAAATTACATAAAGATACAGCAAACGGGCCTTTAAAATAGTAAAGGCATATGACGATAAGCGGAAATGTTATGGAACGACGAATAGTTAGATTCATAACAGAATAAAAACAACACAAGAATAACGTCAGGTCTTATAAACTGATATATGCATTATCTATACAAACGCCCACATACATGAACCCTCTCATACAAATTTGACTTCAAAGTTGAAAGATTGTAAAAATTTTCCCTGATTTTTTCTTTCATGACAGGTGTACCGTGTATATTTACCTTCGCTTGGGCGGTAGTCAAGTATATGTACGAAGACGAGGAGTAAGTTTCAATCATTCCATTTATACAGTTATGTGACAAATTTAGTTTATTTTTAAATTGCGAAATGCTTTTAGGGGGCTTTCATAAGAAAAGAGGCGCTGTCGGGACGAGAGAACCTGCTCCCTAAGTTAGATCTCTCTCTATACAGAGATTGTAGCGGCGCGGATAATTCTAATTACCGAGCTAAAAAGTCGTTGACCGCGCGCCCCACCAAGAGTGGCAATTGGTCAGACTTCCTAGCTAGATTACAATTATCCACGCCATAATACAATCTCTGTGTTGAGATTGCAGGAGGATGCCATATGCACTGTACACAATGGTGGCAAAGTATTCTGATGTTGTTAGTGATGTCATTCTGTGCAATGTCATCCAAAAGTACCTTCAACGCCGCAACGTATATTTATTTATTCATTTATTATTGATATGTTTCTCGGTGTTTCTATTTATTTAGGTGTTGGCTACCCCCGCAGGGCGCCAGCTGGTATGATTATATTTACCAGGGACCAATCATTATCGTGCTTTTGGTAAGTTTTGTATGGACGACAACGAACAGTATACTGAACGAATAGTATCATACATCCGTCACCATTCCTGTACACCTGGTCGAATATATATATAGCTAAAAAAACCTTTGTTCATTGAAATCATTCGGGTCCCTTGTGATACAGAATGCCGTCTGAAATTTGGAAATCTGAACTTCAGTTGCATGTTGCCAATTACGTACGCATTATACTGCATTGGAAATCAAAATCTAAAATGATCTAATTTATATCACTCAGTATGTCGTTTTCTCATTTTGCGCATGCTTGTTGATTCATAATTGTCATACTGTCAATTTATTGCAACATTTTTCAATCCTCCAGATCAATTTCATATTTCTCTTCAACATCGTGAGAATATTAATTACGAAGTTGAGGGCGTCCAACACGCTGGAGACAAAGCAGTACAGGTGAGTCAATTAACCACACGAATGAGTTCCTCTCTCTCTCTCTCTCTCTCTCTCTCTCTCTCTCTCTCTCTCTCTCTCTCTCTCTCTCTCTCTCTCTCTCTCTCTCTCTCTCTCTCTCAGAGTTCTATGTATAATTTTGTGGTAACAGATTGAGTCGCTCCACAAATGCACTTATATGCCGAAGGTCACGTTTAGATTTTAAGAAGTAGATAGAGTAGCTCCCGCTTCGTTATACTAAATCAAGGCTACGCTCAGCAATTTGAAACACTCCCAGCCAAGAAGCCAATCATCGATTTCGCTTGGAGTCAACTCAAAATGTGCGCCACCACTTATGTATGATACTATTCATGTTTGTTAGCCTGTGGATATTTTCAACATTTCTTTCGGTCGGCTAACTTTAATTCCTCCATTTATTATCTCTCAAGGCAAAGCGACAGAATCTTTGCCGATTTTTCTTGAATAATAAAGAATCACAGACTCTCATTTCTGCAGGGCACACTGTGTGCACGACATACCACGTATAAAAGCCTGGATACGTTACCAATGCCAAATTATTTAACATCAGTGTATTACGTAAAACCGTCGTTCTGAATTGAATTGGGATACTGTTGATGACGGCAAACGCGATTAGGGAAGTACATTTTCGCCATTGGAGATATAATCTGAAATTAAGCCAAATAGTGGATGGGATAACAAACTTCTCACGAGGAAAAGAAGTTGAAATATATTTTTAGTGAAATGATGACGTCAAGACTTCGTTTGCTTGGCAGTCATGTGGGTCTGGTTGCGGGGTAGAGCAAGGCCAAGTCAATTAATTCGCCTCCCTTACACGAGCAGTGATTAAATGTCCTTATGTAGTTGTTGAGATGACTGGGCGCCCTCTGCGTACGTATCGTTTCCAACTTAGTTCGCGCGGGAATAGAAAGTAGCCCCAGACATTCTCATAGGTAACTTTACTGGCACTTTTGTTAGATACCTTACCTAAATTACCCACACTTTGTCTGATATTGCCACGACTCCAACTTTATGACACTCTTGCACGACAATATTGCACGCGATAAGGCATACACTGAATTTCCAATACAATTTTGCAATAGTTTTATTCAGCGAAACACACTCTCGTAAATGGCGGCCTTCGTTCCTTCAGAGGACAATAGCTATAACTTTTGATGATATATTTGTGACTTGTTTTGGAGAAATCAGTTGAATTTTCTTCTTCTATTCACTGAAGTATTTAGCACATTTCAGAAAGTACGCATTGTTATAAGTGACCAAAAAATTAGTCGTCTGCAATAACAACGGACGATGTCGACAACTGAGTCGAACTTTGAGCTCCAGGCATTTAAACATGATATATGGAGTAGATTCAGATATTTTAATTACAGGTAGAACAAAAGTGATGGAAACAAATTAAAAGTCACTATTAATGGCTGGTTAAAATACGAAGCAGTCGTTGTGTATGTATATATATATATATATATATATATATATATATATATATTATATAATATATATATATATAATATATATATATATATATATATATATATATATATATATATATATATATATATATCCACCAATTATTTACCTACGTCATCTTCTCTTCCAGGAAAGCCGTGAAAGCCACTGTGGTTCTCCTGCCCCTCCTTGGTCTCACCTACGTCTTGTTCTTCATGAGCCCAGATAAAGACAATATCCCGGCACGTTTGGTGTTCTTGTACTTCAACGCAATCCTGCAGTCCACCCAGGGACTCTCTGTATCCGTGTTCTACGTGTTCCTCAACGGAGAAGTGAGTATGATAAGTGGCGAGCGCCCTCTCACTGTTTTAACTACACTGCTAGCGGTTGGGGGCGCTCCAGGGCAGCTGGCACCGTGACTCCTCCGCTACCGGTGATTTCTATGGAAGACCGGTCACGACATGCGACATGCGACCTGCGACTTCAAAACTGCGACCTGCGTCCCGCGAGTTTGAAACATGCGACCTGCGACTTCGGCATTTAGACCTAGGTGTAACCTGCGACTTCACAACAGCGACCTGCGTGTTTGTCAAACTGCTACCTGCGACTTCACAACTGCGACATGCGACAACAACATGTAACGTTTCATGGTGTTTTCCTCAGTATTAGATTGGAGGCGTCTTGCGTGAACTTTAATCCTTTGAGCGCCAAAGTCTATTTTTGTCCCCTTTATATAATAAACCCCTGTCAATTTTTCTCCAATTTTTGCAAAAAATTGGGAAAAACCTGTAGCCAATGAAATGTGATGTCGATTTGGTCCAAAATTATCAAAAAATTACAGAAAAATCATACAATTGGTAAAATTTTGCACTAAAATTTTGGTGGGAGAAAATTACAGCGCTCAAAGGGTAAAACGTGGTAAAACGTGGAAAGGAGATTTAACGTTCAACATCGATCAATTAATAAGCCATTGCTTTCGCTTTGGTAAATCGTTCACCAAGTCTGGCAAAACTCAATTCATGTACACACCAGTTCACTCATTTTCATCTGGAGAGATAATTTTATGACGGAAATGTTGACAGTCCGTGTTAATGCATGGAAAATAATATGCTACGTGATAGGCATTTATATGTTTATATTATAATTTCAAATTATTTTAGATATTCTTCGTCTGCCTTACCTCGCTTCTTTCCTTATGTTATCGACAAACTTTTTGATTTTTAGAAATCTCTGGTATTTATCCTCATTTCACTGTGGTATAACCATCTAGCTGTCTGTTTAATTCATCAGTTGTCCCCCCTGTATCATAACTGCGTCAGTGTCATTGCAAACATTCGAATTTTCAGTTATTGTCGTTCATTTTCTAACATTTCCAGTTTTGTTCCAATTCTCTAGTGATTGATCATCGGATGTTGCCATCTTTTCGTCTAATTTCATTTTTACTTTTCGTCAAAAAATCGAATTGATCCAACTTTTGTTCAGTTGGAAAAATAAAAATATTCTTACTGGTTAACTTCGGACTACATTTGTCTACACAAATAACATATGCAAAGTAAAGCAGTTAAAATTAATATGGAAATAACGGACGACGCGCTGACCATTAACGTTTATTTGTGGGCAAGGGCGAGAGGAAAGCCAAAAATTAACGGGCGAGGCTTGCCGAGCCCGTTAATTTGGCTTTCCTCGAGCCCGCGCCCACAAATAAACGTTAATGGTCAGCGCGGAGTCTGTTATTTCCATTATGTTATCAGCGAACCAAGAAAAACCGTCAAATATCCGAAAATTTCAGGAGGCGAACGACAGCTGGGCCACAGAAACTGAGCATTACGCGACGCACTGTCACGCGCGCTGTAAAATATTGGCGAATCCGGAGATGTTTTCAGAAAAAATATCTCCACTTGACCTACAAGTGCTCCATTTTATTTTGTGATTGATTATGATTTACGTTTGAGCTGTAAAGTTACGATACTTTGAGTTGTTTATCGTATTATTCATATTCACGGGCATATAAACAGACCATTACTGTGTATTTGTGGTCAGTCACGTGGTTCAGCTCGACCAATCAAAATGCGACAGGCAGTGCATGGTAATATAATACTGATATTGACAGAAGTGCAAACATATTTGCTAACCATGAATAGCCAGAGACCGACTCAAGTTCTTTATAGATAACGCGAGTTAAAACTGTAAAACAGGACATAATTAAACCCTCCTACAATCCTATTTTCAGTCTTTAAGCCTAATATGTACATACTATAATATGTACATATTATTTTTTGTGTGTATATAATATTTTAGATCATGTAGGCAGAAAAGTTCCAGAAACTATTAAACACTGATGTAGACGTTTAAAACCCTATTGCTATTGCATTATTTCAGATCGGTTTGCCTTTCGTAAGAAGGAAAATAAATTTGTGCTCTTCGTTTGTGGAATTCTCTACCGTCACAGCTTCATGCACTTCTATCGCTGGTTGAATTCTTTCGCTGGCCGATTTTTGCGTAGGCCAGCGGTGCGAAAATAATGCTCTGGTCGCGAGAATGCGGTAAACCGGCTGTTTTAATATAGTGCAATGGTGTCCCTCGTGTTTTTCAGGCTCGTGTTCAGAGCAATGGTGCGAACAAATCAAGACTGATATCGCAGTTTGACAAAACACGCAGGACGCAGGTCGCTGTTGTGAAGTCGCAGGTTAGGCCTACACCTTGGTCTAAATGCCGAAGTCGCAGTCGTATGTTTCAAACTCGCAGGACGCAGGTCGCAGTTTTGAAGTCGCAGGTCGCATGTCGCATGTCGTGACCGGTCTTCCATACCGGTGATTTCACATGGCAAAGTCTCGCGAATTTTCGGCTTTGTTCTCTCTCAGAAGCCAAATAAACCAAATTATGATTCATAACGATTTACAGCATATTCTTTTGCGTTACTCTCAAGTTTTGCTGCAAGCAAAGCCATCCCGTATGTCGCTTACCAGTTTCCTTTGCTCTGCCCTCTGGCAAGCAGTGTGCCTTCGGCATCATGTGAAACATTATACGACGACGACGACGACAACAACATCAACAACAAAAACAAAAACAAAAACAGTAATAATAACAACAACAACAACATCAATAACAAACATAATAATGGCAAGTCTGTCCTGCGTTGTCCACCAAAGGCGGCCATCGAAAGAAATCCAATGGACACTAAGAGCAAGCCATGAGCCCCCCTTTTTGTGAATTGGTCGTGCTCTTCGAAATATGCATTCAGTAGTAGATATAGAACATGATAGCATACCATGAAGCTCAACAATCAACAAATGCTCTTCGATGTCCTGGGGTGTTACATTCCAACTTTTCCCCACACAGAAACTGGGCAGTTTGGATTATTCATACCTATCTTAATCCTACTGTTCGTAATGTTTATGTCGTAAACACATCTATCGCACACTTTTAACACCTTTCCCGGGATCTTGAACCCGGTTGGTCAAATTGGCTGTTCTGGCCTTTTTGATCACCCCTCTTAAAATGCTTGGATAGTTGACTTAGAAAACGATTAAAATTAAAAGTGTCATTAGCAATTAAGCCAAACATCGGAAAACACAGAAAACATGGTTCATTACGCGTTCTCAGTAGGTGAAAAGTTGAGGCCCTCGATGACTGTTACTAATGGACAAAGGGTGGAGTGAAGAAAATAGTTGCAGTTGAAGAAGGACCGTGTCAGTATCTTGTCGGGTTCAACGGTTGGTCAACAAAATGGGACAGAATTGTCGATGAAAATAGCACTAGGCATAAGCCTTAAAATTCATTCGGACACCAACAAAACCAAATAGATTAAAACCACCTCAGGATTTCAACAAATATAGTCGTAAAATGTGACTACGCTACATCATGAGACACAAACAATCGCAACAACACCAATTCGAGTGGGGTGCGGGATTGCTGCACAGCTGAATAGCCCGCTAAATAGCTAGGTAGCTAATAGCTACGTTAGCAATAAGAATAGCTTATATTTAGCTGTTTGTGGCTATTGAAGCTATTATTAATTTCCACAGGACACTTTTAGCTGCTAATAAACGTAGTAGGTATTCAGCTAAAAACAAATGATTATTGTAGGGCTGGTTATAGAGCTATTCAAGCTATTAGCCGATTTTAGCCGCTAATAGCCACTCTTAGCTTACTATTAGCTGGCTACCAGCTACAAACTCCTGATGCCGAAATGGGCTGGCTATTGAGCTATTCAAGCTATTAGCCGTTTTTAGCCGCTAATAGCCACTCTTAGCTAGCTATTAGCTGGCTACCAGCTAACAACTCCCGAGGTCGGAATGGGCTGGCTCCTGAGGTCGGAATGGGCTGGCTATTGAGCTATTCAAGCTATTAGCCGTTTTTAGCCGCTAATAGCCACTCTTAGCTAGCTATTAGCTGGCTACCAGCTAACAACTCCCGCGGCCTAAATGGGCTGGCTATTGAGCTATTCAAGCTATTAGCCGTTTTTAGCCGCTATTAGCTGTTATTAGCCAGCTATTAGCTGGCTACAAGCTAAGCAGTGGACATGTCTGCTACTTATTACCAAGGAAGTTACGAGCGTGACTTTCACTTAGGTGTACAAAGAATTAGACATCTCATAAATATACTGAATAAATATTGTAGAACCAAGAACGTAGTATTGAGTTCTTTATGGAAGATATTTTTTATCATGCAAGTGTAATATTCTACTAACCACCGCACATGGCATTTTTTCTGCATTGAGAGCTGAAGAAATCACAAATTGTACGTATTGAGGATTTCATTCACTGGCATGAAAAATTTTGTTGTAAAATGAAATGATCGGGGAATCTTGCGATTTGTAGAACCAAGAAATATATTAAGTCACATGGCTGGTTGAGCGGTAGAGTAGTTATGGTCAGTTAGTCTCTGTTTGAAAAGGTTTCATGTGATTGCTTGTGTCTGGAAAAGTTTCATGTGATTAATTGTACCGACATTCACGCAGAGGCTAATCAAATACCAGTGACGGGTTTTGCATTGTCTTTTGTTCAAAGACTTATTAAATATGCATGTCAGTTTGCAGCTGAACACAAAAATTGTTTGTAGAAGACTTCCCACAACTGACAAGTACTTACATAGGAGATACACAAGCGTTAGGACGATAGGCTGTTGTTTTGGCTTGGCCTCTGTATTAAATGAAAGATGTGCGAGAATATGGGTAGAACCAAGAAAGTAATATCAAATGTTCGGTTACTTCAGAAATACCTAATTGCATTGTGCATTTCTTGTCGATCGGGGGTCTACGAAGGAAATGGTGAACGTGATAATTTTGTTCATTGTCTTTAAGTTATAAGCGAAGGGTAGAATCACGCCAAAAGATCACGCTGTACATGAGAATTGGTAATGTTTATGCCCACTTTACAAGTTTTAACAGAATACTAATCCCGGCGACAAACATGAATGACTGATTACACAGGTTCTAAATCAGACAAAGAACTGCGACCAGTAAGTTCATGTGGAAAAGCGGAAGCGCAGTTGCGAGATCACTAAGATCGGCAGTGGGAATAATTGGTGTAAATAAGAAAGATATCGACAAACAGGTGCTGCATTGCAAGAGTAATCGCATCGTAAGACATTGGAAGACTTCTCGAGTTTAAAGCAAATGTTGAAATGTAATAAAAAGTCAGAAAATACACGTACGAATTGTATGTCACCTCATTCGGCGTGTTAATGATGAGAGTATCAGTTTCCAGGCAAGGCAATAATTAATACGGGAAAACATGACAGTGATTTTGCATGAATATGATCGATAAGAAAATAGCTGATAGCCAGCTAATAGCCAGCTAACATTGGCTAATAGCGGCTAAAAACGGCTATTAGCTTGAATAGCTGAATAGCCAAGGATTTTGGTATCATAGCAGAATAGCTGAATAGCTGCTCAACAACCCCGAAGCAGCTATTAAGTTTCCGTCATTAGGTCCCAAACATAATAGCTGAATAGCCGCTAATTATCCCTTGAGTCATTGCTGTAAACCCTCTTAGCTGAATAGCTGCTAAATATGTCAAAGCTGGCTATTTTGGCTATCCAGCAATCCCGCACCTTTATGACCAATTCAAAGAAAAGTCAAATTGGACTCCACGAACAGCAAAAAATACAAAAACCTGAAAGCTATCTGAAGCTGCTAAACTCGCACTTCTAGAGATACCCTTTCAAACAAGGAAACAAAACATGTCGCGTGCCCAAAGAATCGCGATAAACCATAGGGGAAAGAAATCAGTCCCCTTGGGTGGGGAGGGAGTTTTTTTTGTGCAACGGTTTACCTTATTTATTTTATTAATTTTGACTGTGATATTTCAAATAAAGTTCAAGTCCAAACCGTCTGACTGCTTTCTTTATTACTACAAGTAATTTTATTAATTTTGACTGTGGTATTTCAAATACAGATTTCGACTCCACACCGTCTGACTGCTTATATATTACCGACAAGTCCTTATCTCCTCTCCAACTTGTGTATACGCCACTGTAATTGCTCCGAAAACATTGCCAACTTGCTAATCCGCTGTCGGTATCAGCATAGGCGACCCAATAGGTTCTGAGTTAAGTTTTTCACACTGTTTTCTCTATCATTTTCTCTTTTCTTCATGCTCTGAATGATCGGAATAAATAAAATAAATGGTTTATATAACCTAACCTAGCCTCTGTGACTCTTTATTTATTTACACTCCATTACAAGGACGTATATCTCTCATACACACATGCTGTAATTAATTAGTCAACACAACTAATTGTGTTAATCCGTGGACTTATCAGGGATTTTACGGGTTGGTCAACATCGCGAAAGATATGAATGGTTACTAAAACGGGAAGGTAAGAAGCTCTCCTGAAATGTGTCCAGAAATTACCAAATTGCGGCCAGTCATGACCATTTATCCAAAATCTACTGCAGCCAATGTATTTCGATGGCCGAGGAGAGCCAGCTACTCTTATTTCAAACGTTTAAATGGTCGCGAACAGTGCAAACCCTGCCAGTGCCTTGCCTGCAGTTCATGGCATGAGGACGTCCGTAAAGCAGGAAGTCGGAAGTTGAAACCTTTGACCTTTACGTTGTTTATATGTGGGCAAACTTGTAAACATATTTCCCAGGGACAAGTCTGATTTTGACGAGGGTCAAAGTTCGTGTGGTAAGCGTGGTTCTCTCAATAGGGTGGCTAAGGTTTTGTCTGCCCGCCGTCCGTGGGTGTACGGACGGTGGTCTGCCTTTCAGTTTAGCTGTGCGTTCTCGATAATTTTGCTGTATTTTTTCTCACAAACATTGGAAATTCGTTTAAGTTTTAAGAAACATTAATTTTTATATGAGGAATATTCTAGCTCGTATCCTCGAATTAAATCAGCCGATTTTCTTTGATACAGTTTTTTATATGGTTTGGAGAACTCTTTGGGGCGGCGTCAGATAACAAGTGGAATGAGACAACAACATTTCGTTCATGTAAGGAAATCATATAGCAAGTACTTCTTGCGCTGGTGCAAACTCTACGAAATATTATGATATCAAAGATGTTTTCCATGATAGTTTACAAGGTTTCTTGTCTAAATTCGCGGAAATCATCAAGAATATCTAAAAAATAATACACGTAATTATGACTACATTTTGTATGTGTAGAGGTGTTGTTTGCCGTTCCGAACGTATATGTTCTACACGTACGCGACGTATGGTTATCACCATGGAGGTAGTCTCTACTACCTCCATGTATCACTGATCAGCTGATGCATGATGGAACGTAATTACGTGTAACTAAACTTCTCCATAACGATATGTTACCGGCAGACATGGAGATAATAGCGAGTGAATAGAAATGACGGTGACTGGTTTAAAAAATTCACAGTGCTGGTAAAAATTCTCACAGGCTTCTTAACGTAGTGGCCGACATCATCGGTGATGTCAGTTTGTGTTTCGATGTTGCGAGGTCACCGCTCAGGTGACTTTAGTGACGGGCTGCTCTGAGCCTCGTCAATTCCTTGTACGCCAGAAAAAGAACGGTCTGCGAGTAGTCATGTCGGAAAAAGCAGGAAAAACTGCGATAGTTTGGTGATTTTTGAGCGGATTTCTGGTAGTGGTAGGCCCCTAATAACCATGTTGTCGATGAGTGATGGCAATTTGGTTGGAAAATTTTCGAAATATCGACAAACAAAGTTGCGACAAGCGTGCATGCTGTCGGGCAGAACATGGACGTTCCCATGGCTGTGGTGGTGACGTTAAAGTCAAAACCAGCCGTAAAAGGCAGAAATCCCGTCCGAAAACACCACAGCTATGGACCCAAAGCTAGCCTAACAGTACAAACGAAGTTTTATAGCCCGTGCGCCGCTTCTTTCGGGAATTTTGCTAACAGCATAAGGCACGATTGAAAATCGATGAATTCCTTAGACTAGTAGCGACCACTTTAACGTCAAAGGCCTATTGCTGGTACGTACTTTGAGACAGAAAATAACGATATGTTAGCGGTAGACATGGAGTTAATAGCGAGTGCAGAGAAGTGAAGGTGACTGGTTTAAAAAATTCACAGTGCTGGCCAAAATTCTCCAGTGTGTGCTCCTGCTAATGTGTCACCATTGTGCCTTGAATCACGACGCGGTTTGTAAATTATACTCGGTATATACACTCGCAGAAAACGACGACGTGAAGCATACATCTATATAATTTTGTTGAAAAACTCATGAAATGGCAACTCCGGCGATCTTTTTCTGCTTGGTCGGTCGATACTTTCTGGGTGGCATTTGTTACATGGAGCAGGACCATGTCTGCTTAGTTATGTTAGAATTTGGCGCTTGGCAACGAAAAGCATGCGCGTTTCCAGCGTTCCTTTCGATCTAACTTCCCGTTTATTTTTGAATAATGAGCAGTGTTTGTTTGCGCATATCATGAATATATAAGCGTCCACTAGGTTTACGGACGTCCTCGGGACATGTTTCCCAATCTTCATACCTTCCCCTTTTTCATTAACATCACTATCTTTCCGATGTTGACCAACCTCTGATAAGTCCACGGATTAGCATAATTAGTTGTGTTGACTAATTAATTACAGCATGTGTGTATGAGAGATATACGCCCTTGTAATGGAGTGTAAAATAAATAAAGAGTCACAGAGGCTAGGTTAGGTTATATAAACCATTTATTTTATTTATCCGATCATTCAGAGCATGAAGAAAGAAGAGAAAATGATAGAGAAAACAGTGTGAAAAACTCAGAACCTATTGGGTCGCCTGTGGTATCAGCGGATTAAGTGATTGAGTCAACACCACAGCCGTCCCACACGCATTTAACTACGTGTGGGACGGCTGTGGTGTTGACTTAATAAGCTAATCCGCTGATACGCTCAGTCATTAACAAGTTGGCAATGTTTGCGCAGCAATTAGAGTGGTATGTGCACTGGTTGAAGAGGAGATAAGGAAGTGGAAACACAGTCAGACAGTTTGGAGTCGAAAGCTTTATTTGAAATATCACAGTCAAAATTAATAAAATCAAATATTAAAGGTAAACCGTTGCACAAAGAAAACCTCCTCCCCACCCCAGGGGACTTTCATCTGCCCCCTGTGGATAAACCAGCTTGCAAACAGTAGACAAATTACCATAAAACCCTTCGACAAGGGTCGGGTTTTCGTCTTGGTCAACACAAAAGATTACGTACACGAATGCGAAAGGCAATTACGCAACACTAAGTATTATACACAACTAGCCAGTGACGACACAGAACAAACAGTAAACAAAGTACACGAACTATTAAACAAAATGTACGAGAAGAAACACATCGATCATGATACTTTTGAGTATCTTGATCCAGAAATATAAAATCCGTACCCCGCAGTGGTACTTATTGCCTAAAAATTCACAAACCTCGGCAAAAATCTGAAAGACACACTAATCAAAACAAAATTTACTGAAGTAAAGAAACATAGAACAAACAAACTGAACCACTAAACGGACTCACAACAAGACCCGAACATTAATATACTTGCCTCGCTACTCGAAGAGCAAGACCACTAAAATTCATTAAAATAATTTTTCACAAACACAAACTAAGGAAAGAATCTACACTGCGACTGATGAGAAACCACACTCGGGTTTCGAAACGCAAGCGTCAAAGGGCCACTCCATCAACTCTGTAACACAATAGGTCGGGCTGCGTCTCGCCATTAGCTTTCCCCACACAAACAATACATTACCGTACACACTAATCCAAACTTCCCTACAAATATCCGAGGCAAAACAAACATTTTTTGTCAACACAAACAATCGGATAAGAATGTAGGAACACAGTTTTGAAACGAATCAAACACAAACTCGACACAAAAACATTTTGGATAGTTAGGTGGGGAGCCTCTTTCACATTTTTTACATACATAGAATGTATTTTCAAAGAGGAGACTCGCAGTCCAGTTGCTGTGATGTACTTTAAGAAAATTAAGACGTTTACAGGAAAATTCAGTTTAGGCTACCCTCGGCTTTTCCAGTGACCGCGAGTTACTGGTAGTGGTAGCCTGCGGTAATTTATGCACTCAAATACGATCACGGACGTACCACGCACGTACAAATACTTCGATAGTAAGCTTACGATGTTGTGTGGGCCGCTGTGTGCATGTTTCATTCACAGCGCTACCGACGAACATATCACTGCACACGGGTACGAGCTTTAATAGGCGGCTTCAAATTGTCCCTTTCGAATGAACGTTAGTGTTGTATTTGTAGTGACATGTGTGGAACCAACTAATTTGTCATGCTTTGTAAAGAGTAAGTGACATGTGTGGAACCAACAAATTTGTCCGCATGCTTTGCAAAGAGAAATTTTAATTCATTGCTCTCGTGTGGGGGTTCTCAACCTGATGTAATCGCAAATCCTCAGATTTCCATCTGATATAAGTACGTACGTACACAAGAAAAGTAAACTCATGAATTTTAATAGACGGGGTGGCTAAGACCAATTTCATTCAAGATTGGTCACAGCCACCCCGTCTAAGTCTGTGTGGGAAAAGTTGTCATGTAGGGTTGAATATACGATGGAACATTGTTAGCATAATGTATACGTAGATCACACCTCTACTTCATTTGCGTTTCCTTTGATAAACTGCTAACTAGTTCCGGTCGTTTATATATTCAACGCCGACTTTTCGTCCACTAGTTGCAATTCCCGTAGTCGTCAAATACGGAAGATGTAGTATATCTTCTAAATGGAGTTTTCTTGTCGATTATCGATATGGTGTGAACGTTCTCTCCCTATGGTCATGCAACTATACGAGTGCTTAACTGATATATCAAGTAGCGGTATTTTAACCCGCTTCCAAGGGTCTTTGAAAAATGCCCAATTTCCGTATTTTCAATCCCGACATTGGTGTCTGCTTTCAAGTCGGAAGTAGAATTCGTCACAGGAAGTATACAGTTCTCCCTAGCAACTTTGGTATAGGTATATAGGGCTATATATTTCTGTTCCCCTCTTGACATAGACCATTTTCTTCATATCCTCCCCTTGATAGGAAAGACGGAAGAAAACTCGACCCATAATAAACTTTGGTAGATTTAAACATTATCCTAGGGGGTATATTGTATTTATTCACCATTGAAGGCACTCTCAGCAAAGCATTGATTTCCATCATAAGGAGAATACGGTCCGGTGTTAGGTATTCAAAGTTTGAAGTAAAACAAAATAATGGAAGAACCTTACTTCTAAATGTTGATTCATTTTTTGTCTATTACTCGCCAGGTAAAGTCCGTTATGCGGCGACACTTCACCCGTTGGAGAGACAGCCACTCGCTGGCACGGAGCCGAAACTCCAGAAACCAGTCGATCGTCAGCTCGGCATCGAGGCAGGGACTCACTCTGAACATCACCCTTAACATATTCAGAGACTCCAAGAGGAAGTACTCGAAGGAATCCAGGACGGAGATCGAAGTGGTCTCGCAGATGAACAGCAACGGTACCCCGAATGGAGTGGAGCCGACGCACGTCTAGAAGGAGCGCCCCGAGGGGAGTGTGGAGGAAAATTTTGCCGTTGACATTCGCCGGAGTTCGGCACAAAACTTCCGTTCGCCGAAAGCCTTATCATCGCTCTTGGAAAAAAGTGTAACCGTTCGAGCGAACCATGTGAAGTGACTTGACCGTATTTTCTTTGGGAAAGTGATCGGACTCTCTGCTTCAGGAGACCACTTTTGTCGCCATACCCGTGGACAGTTCTCATCCCTGTTTGCTTGGTTTATCTTCCCTCCACGGCGATGGGCGTACAACTTCACAATCAAACTGCTCAATGATTTAATGATCTCGGCTATCGTCGATTATGATCGACATAAAGGGCGACCTCTAGAGACATCCATCCCTACGTCAGTACCATATCGAATAATCGTTATAAATACATACTGGTAACGAGAGTACAATAGCGAATATTAGCAACTTTAAGCGTGTGCATTGATGCATCGACGACATAAAAAATCGAACGAAAACCTTCTGTACATAGCGGCGGGATACTAAAAGTAGAACCTAATCGCATTGACCTTATACTGTCAAACTTCAAAGCAGTTGCGGATGTGTAGTACTCGTCGAAAAAAGCCACGGTGACCGACTCTTCAACAACTTTAATATGTACGATCTAGGGCTAAAAATATGTATGGTTTCAAAAATGGAAGCTTGCGTGGCACTGGGGAAATCTGATTCCAGAAGAAATGGTGGAGATTTAAATGACTAGAATAATCTGCAGGTGACATCGGCATGGAAAAATTGTACAGAGAGGGATGAAGATACATATCAACCTGTTTATTTTTTCGAAAAGACAAGAAAAAGAGATGGTCTTTTTAATCACATGATGTAGACTGCATGTAAATTATGGAACCTCGAATTCGTGTATAGTGACGTCATATGTTACTTTTGGGTACGAGCATGCGCCCTATATGCATACTTTAGCTGCTGTGGCTTTTTATTTCTTCGGTAAGCTTATTGCAACACTTCAGAGACTCACAAATTTCATAAAGTCGCAATTCTGGTGGGTACGCAATGATAACTGCTTCAAACATGCGCAGTTGTCTCTGAGATTGTGATGAGTTTAAGTTCATATTCCCTTTGAAGTAGAATCTGTCGTCATGGACGATGTGACGTAGCAAAGAGAAATGAAGTATATTTCTGTTCTTCGCCCGAAAAGTACTTTATTATTTCAGCAAAGGTCATCAAAATCTCCATGTAAGTTAACTTTAGGCGCAGTCGTATTTCGGCTGTTATCCATGTAAGGTGATAGGGTGTCCCTCTTTGCTATGCGACACGCACTACGCAGTTTGCCACAATTTCTCGCTTGCGTTGAGGAATACATGCACGCGCGCGCACAATGTCCACGCCACCAGTGAATTCCCCGTACCGACGCCCGCTGGATGCCATACGCAAAGACGTTAACATTACAAACGTGACTAGATATGTAAATATATGATTTATTTCTTGTACGTTGCTTTCGAGTGTTAACCATGAAGTGCAGCTGAATGTTCAAGTTTTATTCTGGGGTGTCGTTATGTAGACATGAGGTTGGTGTACTTTAACTTTTTAACAAAAAAATCACCGAGCTCAACTAATTAGTCAATCTTAATCAGACACTGATATGATAGCATTTGAACACATTGTATATACAGTATCTTTAATACGGCATAGCTAAATATTCGTCATATATCCTATGTTTTTTCAAAGACATTAAAGATTGTACATAGCGATGCCGATGGCATCAGAAACCATTGAGAGGTTGCTTGTATTTCCACAAATCGCCGAGTCGATACAGTGTCTTCAACAACGGAAGCAAAGAGCGCTTTGAAGTTACATGTGATATGATCGTATCTTGTGATTATTTTTTGAAAGACAAAACTTTGTTTTCATTAACAAGCGTACGATTTCTCATATCATTTCTTTCAAATTTAGCCGTGTGTTTGTTCTCTCTGCAAATGCACATCGGACTGTTTCCGATTGTGTTTCAATGGTGGTTACCTCGTTACGCTTAAAGGTATACGATGAAGGATTTTCATTTCCAAGAATCAAAATAGCGCCTTCAACGACCGCACATATAGCTTTAAAGGTCAATTATAATCTTAGTACCAACTGAAAAAAGAAAAACTTGAATACAAATAGTAAAATTGGAAGAAAGTATAAAAAACTGCTTTCGTTACCATATTCATGTGGAAATGCCGAGCCTTTCTAAGTGTGTTCATATTCTTTCTATAATCACATCGCCACTTATTAAGCGCAATTATAATTTTATCGTCTTTATGATGTGAACATAATGTTTAATGGAACCATTTTCAGAGGGTCAAGTCTCGGAAACATGTGTGCATAAGAGCAGAACAACAACAACACGATTGGAACTAATTTGGGATAATTGGATATTCATATTTTTCAAAGTTCTCAAAAGTGTTAGGTGCCCTATAGCTGAATGTTCCAAAATTACAAATTACTCATAAAACAAGAGTTTAACTTAAAAAGAAAAGCAGATGAGATTACATTAATTTGCAGATTAAATCGACATTACTTCACCATGAATTATCCAAAATTAGTTCCAATCGTGTTCAATGTGAAAAGCCAGAGACAATGATGTAGTTCGTTTGCAGTCTCGCGAATTTGCAAGAAGGGAGCTACAGAAGTATATAGAATAGCACGATACATTTTTTGGGAACATTGAACATTATTTTACCGATGGTTCTTTATCTGCACCAAAATGCCAGCGTGTATCAACTATATGACTATCCGAACGACGGTGATTGAGTCCTCGCTGAACTCGAGCCTAGTTTTCGAATAGATTACAGGAACCCTTAACTTGTCCTTCATACAGAAAGGCGCCATTGCATACTATGAAGAAAATGTTACTAGTGCTTTTCTGGACGCAATTGCATATAGATAGCTTGTCTTGAAATGGTCATATTTTGAAATGCTGTTGTAAACTTTTGGTTTTAGTAAATGTTCAAGCGTTTCATTTCTCGTTTGTAAATTCATTTTCTTGACGCTACTTATCTTTCAGTGATAAAAACATAAAAAAAACCAAATGTTGGATAAAAATCTAGTGGCTCGACACCTTAAGCAAGATTGATAATTGTCACTTAGTTATGCCACATCAAACAAAAAAATATTATTAGCTTTTCAGTTAAGTTTGTGCAGCAAATAAAAGTTCGTCTATATGTCTGTACTTAATCACACACACTCTCATGTTATTACATACATAGCTCTTAATCTATCCAAAGCAGAGTTTTCTCTCTGAGGGCCTATAATTGAAAGGGGTAGTAGCGATATCACGTATCCAAAAGAGGAATCTACAAGAATCATACACCAAAGAATCAACGATAGGATGTTTTACCAAAGCCAGCTGATGTAGGCGTTTAGACATTAAATTTGGATGAAAAGTGTGGTCTTCTTCAGAGGACACATTTGTCCGACATTATCCATTTTTTTGTAAATACTCGTAGTATCCAGAGGAACGTGCTGTATACTTTCCCGGCTTGAACCATTTTACAGCCTGTACAATCTATTCAATATTTCGCTGCCGGCGTATTGCTCTCCTATTTTAAGTTGTTCCCCAAGGGTGTTCTCACTTTTACCGCGAAGAAAGGTTTAAAGGAACTTATGCTTTACAGATTTAGAAAGTATGGAAGTATCAGTAAAATGTTGCTTATATGAGATCCTGTTATGACTTTCTGTTTTCGTGTATAAAGCTTCTGTTGATTGCTCTCATATTGCAAGCAATGCTACAGCACAAACCCTCTACTAGTAGACACTTTTCACCCAGGAAATGCTTTTCATAGCTGTCTTGAACGACGGCGATACCAGAACAGCTGTAACTTACAAGAGACAAGATGAGAGAATATCCCTTCACTATAGAATGTAATTAGTGAACTATATTTGAGTATATAAAGAGATTATGTATATTCTGGGTTTTTTTTCCTTGGTTATTCGGTGTCGCATGTAATATATATATCGTTTTAATCAGGACATTAAAGTGTTTATTTGAACCTGTACTTATATTGAAGCATGTGGCGTCTTTTGTACGACGAAAAACGGGACACTGTTCTCCCGATTTGTTACTTATATGATCACGACGACCTTTCCAATGTCTATACCTTGTACCCTTCTTTGTCACGCAGTGGAATAATAACAGGGTATCGATTATTCAGAGGTTAACACTGTGTCTTGTTGGGGAATCTAAGGTCATTATCCTTATTACAAGTCATACAACTGGTAAAATTTATCGCCAAGACTCCCTAGCTAAGACGCCATAAAGATCGTCACGGTATATCCTCCGAAAACAACTTGTGAATATCATTTGTGGAATGTTCAATATTGAAGTATGTCTATCGCCTACTTAATCGATGTATTCATTGCTTTGATAACAGTTTGTTACCGATGCGTGATACCGAGTGTGTGCAGGTGCTTCATGAACTCTACAGCGTGTAAAGGGGACGCAGTCAGACAAAATTGTAACAACTATAGAGCTCGGTCATGGAACCACTCCCTTAAGGTTGGGAATTTAGCCAAGCGGTTTTGACTGCGATGACTTCGCTAGGTGACAATGGTGCTGTACGATTCGAATCCCATCTAGATTATATTCTCTTCAAGTTGTAAGTTTTAAATGTTTGAATGCTAATATATTTACAAAGTATTTAAAAATTCCAACAAAATAACTTGAAAAGGACATATTCCTCATCAAATCGTGATTTTTCCTATTTCAGATATGGGAAGGGGGTGATGTTAAGATGTTAAGCGATGTAGCTTTGTAAATAGGCTGGTGACTCCATATTTTTATTTGATGCATATAATGTACAATATCTGAACAATAATTTATGTGAAAATAAACAAAATTGTTGGATTGGAAATCTAAATAATTCTAAAAAGTATGGATAAGGCGTGGTCATTACTTTTAAATTTGCAACAGCTTTAACTGTTGTTTTGGAAGGCCTGAGAAGTGATAATTTAAATTCTTATGCACATTTTTAGCCGAAAATAGCCTCAAACTTTCATTTACTATTCAATGTGGTTCACATGTAAATAAAACAAGTGCAGCATTTCAAGAAAGGAACTGAAAGTAAATATATCGGGTTAGGCAACGCTTAATGGAGATTCATAATTTCTGACATTTGAATGGGATAAAGTGGGTGTATTTTAAATCCTTCTAGCTGCCAAATTAATCTTGTGACATATTGTTTTTTTTTTGTCGTAATCTCATCCTCACATATAAGTCTTACTGTCAGAGAAAAATAATGAAAATTTTTGGTGAGAAAATTAGTAGCTCGATCACCCTTAATTGACGCTTCTGTCGTCTGCGTTCATGCTTTTCTGTGTCCTACGGTACCTTCCACGAATCGACCACCAACTCTACGTTGACCGTGCACTCACAAGGAAGCATATTGTCGCCTTCTTTACTCAATCAGTATGCAAGGGATGCCTGACTAAGCTGTATTTTGCTAAAATAGCCATTATTTAGACAGCTTTGGAAGTTCTGCCAATCAAAGATTAAAACATTAAACTATGATCATACTTTATCAAACGAAAGTATGATATCCAGAAATACTGAAATTCTAACATCTCAGGTTTTGTGAAGGATAGCCAAAATCAATAAGGATCTAAAGCACTAGGAGTGACCGTAAAGAGATTGCCGTATCAACGTTATATAACAAAGAGCGTTGTTTGCTAAAAATCTCTCTTTTGCGAAGATTCATTCAATTTTCATTAATCAATTTGTTAAAAATATTGGATGGTTTCACCTTTTATCATGACAAACATTCGTACGGTGGGTGGGGGAAAGTGTAAATCATCCTATTTCCTGGCTTCTTTTTCTCCCGTTTCCGACATTAAAAAATATTCACTTTGACTCGGTCAAATTTCGTGAAATTTCTCAATACGTTCTTTAAATACTATATAGCAAAAACATTGTTTGGCAACAAAGTTCTCACATCTTGAATAAGAGTCATTTCAATTTTGCTTATGATTGTAACCACTTTCTTTGAATATCATCTTTTCAACCCCTGCCATTTTAGAACTGAATCGATAATGCATAACAAAATTGTCGGTTTTCTACATTATACTCTAGTTCCAAATGATATATCAAATTTCATAAAGCAGTATCAAGCTTCCGACTTAAATTAGTATTTATCATTAATACCAAAATTGAGGTTTCCTACCCAAATATGAACCAATTCAATCTTAGAGCAAACTATTGCTACCATAGTTAAACTTTAGATTTTTAGGAAATATATAGTATGAGGGGGTTTTCATATCATCTTTGGTGAGATATATTGTTTTGAAAAAGTGTGCTCGTTGAGTGCAACTCCGCTTTCAGTTTAGGATGCCAGAAAAAATGACTTACAATTACCCATCCAACCGTGTCTTGCAGCTGATTTCCGCGCCGATCCCCATCACACAAAAATGATTCTGTCACAACAACCATCCGTTACCCATGATTATAAATGACAACACCCATTTCATTTTGCGGAATTTCTACTATGTCCGGAGCCGCCTTTCCCCATGTACAAAAGTATTGACAGAAACCGAACATGTCGACCGCGGTCATTAAATATCACGTCTGTAATGCTTGATAGTACATCAAAGAGCTGAAGGTAAAAATAAATTGCCAATCTTTATCAATTTAAAAGCAGCTGGCGTAGAAGAGTTCAACAATGCCACAGGGTGGCGCTGTGGCGATTGAAGTTAGAAAACATGGGATTATTACAATCGTAAAATGTTACGAGCAAGCATTTAGTATACAAGTCGCCTGAAAAGAGATTGTCAAATGTGCTCACGGAGACACCAATTGTTTTTATCTAGGAATATCATTTTATCATCCTATATAAGTTTGGACGTGGAAAATATAATAGACTGCCGGGAGTTGACACAGTCAAGTCTTTGCATTTTGGGTATTTCACTCACAATGTGACAACAGACATCTTCGTGAATGAGTAATTTTGCAACCCTGGATGTAATAAGACTGCATTACGCTTTGTTTGCAATTGGATCAACACAAGGGAAGGCAGCTCACTGTGATAAAGCTTGGTATCATTGCATATAAATAAATTTACCGACTTGCGTCAATTAGAATCACTTATACCACCTATACTGTAAGCGCTGTACACCCAGCCATGTTATGATACTGGTGTTTTTGTGGCCAGTCGAACAAATGCAAAGATGGAACATGTCTGGCAGATACAAATCACCCGCTCAATAAACAGTACAGACAATGCGAACGGTTTCGAGAGAGAACTCCTTGAAATTTATTCACAAAATAAATAGGTCAAAGTTCGAAGTAAACAACCAACGGATATCAAGGTAATACTGAAAATATATCCCATAATGATTACAATCTACGTAAGCAACAGTATTACATCATTTGCTTGGGACCTATATATGTAACATTTTTGTGCGACGACACACAGAAGTGTAGTTTTGTAAAATCTATACTATCATACTACGCCGTGTGCACATAATCAGTGGCTGCTTCTACGTGTACCGAAAACGGTATAAGATGAAACATACACAGAGAGCCGCTTCTTTCAGAAAGATGTCATTTTGTGATGTTCGAGTCCTGTAGAAAATGGTAAACTCTGTAAGATAGTCATTATTCTTCGAAATATTCAAAGAGCAAAAGTGTTTATCTCAGAACATTGAATTATTGAGAAGTCTGTGAGGTATGATTTATTCAAACAGTGTTGAATACATGAACCAGTGCACAATATAAAAAACGCAGACTTCTTTTCATTTGTACAAAATAATTTGATTTTCGTTTAAAAACAATACCGGTGTGACACGTTGCCATATGATAATCACTGCTGATAATCTTGATTGTTTACATTTCTCCTTTTCAAAGTGTAGCCCCTTGAATAATTTGTGTCCAAAAATGCTCAAAGTTCTTCCGGCAATCACAAATACATAAAACCTAAAAGCTAATCTGCAAGCTGATAGATCATTGAGAAATGTCCGACGTCGTAAAAAGATGAAGTTTAACAATGGTTATTAATGTTTCCAAAAGGGGTCAGCTCAAAACATGATATGTAGATACGCAGGTTATGGACTGAAAACCAACATGCATTAAATGAGAATGGTAGAAGATTGATCGATGCTTGTAAAAGTCTGTTTTGATGAGATATAAAGATAAAGCATGCATTGAGATTACCTGTTGGTTTATTTATAGATATATACATACATACATTTAATGGAGCTGTGATTGTATGTTAAAAAAAGAACCAAGTTACACCAAGGAATGACGTGAAGCGTTAGGTCTGGTCAGGGTTGTTTTCGAAGGTTGGCGAGTTCGACTGCAGTTCACAGCCTGTCACTGTGATTGACGCCTGTGTACAGAGGGTAGTTCGCTGCGTTTTCCCCAAAGTCACAGAGGACGACAGCAGGAGACCAAAAGAAAATGGAAGGAGAAAGAAAGGAGGAAAAGAAAAATGAAAATCAAATGTAGGAGAGTGAAATGCTATGAAATGAAATGATAGAGCTTAACATGCAGGTTGTAAATCAAGAAATGAGAGAGAGTCGTTTAAAGATTAGTTTTTCTGAAGACACTGTGACAGAGCGTCGATTATATTGAGTTAATATTACTTGCTGCAGATCCTAGTATTGCGTCATAAAACAGATAAAATAATAACGAAGGGGGAGTATAATAACAGTAGAGTGATAATGACCTAAAAAGGGATTAAGGAAGGGTAAAAAAGTTTTTATCTATTACTATCTAACGGAGAGACGTGACATGTAGTAAGGCGATCAAGTAAACAGTGTTGTAGAGAATGCATGATGGGTAAATAAGTCTTGTACAAAATGGTGTAAGTTCTGATATTGTAATTTCAAAAACTGCGCCTATCAAAACTTCAAATGCCCATATATGGGCATAGCCAGACTCGTCCGCGAGCAGTTATCTCGTGCACGAATCATGAAACGTGGCAGATGCTCCTTGGCTTATTTCTTGACTCGTTTAACAGACATAGTGTGACTTTTTAATATGTTCAATAATTAACTTCAACTGTTGTATTCATTTCGATATTTTGGAAAAAAAGATTGTCAACGTTGATTGGTGTGAACATACCAGATACTATAAGAAAGTGTGAAAAGCCTCTTAACGGCCGATATACACATTTATACATATATATTTATACTGGTAAAACAATATATAAAACAGTACAATTTATTTCAACTTTTGGCAAGATTCTTCAAGTGTTAAGCGGTTTGTTTGTCTTCTTAATTTCTTCTCACAGAATGCAACATTGACAATTTGTCGTTTAACGTAAACTAATGAACGACGTCAACAAGGTAACTTCCCACCATTTCTGAGCAGAAAGAAAACACTTCGTCGTTTGTTTATGTCTCTGTTTCCTCTAGTGTACGGTCAGGAGGCGGATTGTCGAGTAAAAATTAAATCAGTTCAAAGAACTAAGAATGGTGGATCTCTTGAAGCGTTTCAATAATTATATTGTGAACTGCTTCAATGTGCCAACATCAAATTTCTCTATGCGACTTAACTTCAATAGCCATATTTACAAAAAATCGTCAAGTAATTGTCATTGCCATACAAAGTATAATGCGCCGTATAGGCTGTCATTTTAAAGAAATGATGGCGAAAAACCAGAACCAGAACTGCGAATTATCCACTCTACGTAGCGTTCCCAAATTACAGCAATATGGTGGCGATATTGTTTTATCGTCTGCACTGTCATTCCCGCCAATTCTTTTGGCGCGCAATTTACTTAACATAAAAAAATGATCACGACGCCTTGAATCGATCACGAGATAAGTTCGGAGGTTTCCAGTTGAGATATGTAATCTTAATATCAATCTCGGTCGGCGACCATAACCTTCAGTGTTTGTTAAAACAATGAAACTAGGAGTTAACAAGTAAAAACACGTCGAAAGGTTTCTCTGCCCCCGAAGATTACAGACTTTACCTGCTTCGAGTCCTGTGTTCACGCCTAATACCAGGTCCTATAGAGATCTTAATTATGGCAACATTTGTTTAAAAAACTTCTCCAGGCCGCGCAAAACGTCTTACTGAATTAGTAGTTAGCGCAATTGTCGTATTGCGGAAAACCATCATGACGCAGATTTGGAAAATCCTCACTTCTACTAGCCTCGACCTCGGTAAGAGAAATTTAGCGCCGATCCCGTCAATTGTACAACCTTAAAGTTAGCATCAATCAATCGATTTCTTGATTGGATGACCTGTATACAATAATGATCCGATGACGTGATTTAAGACAATCTTTGCGATGACAAGAATTTTTTTAAAAGTTCGCAACAGGCAACTCGTTCTGAGTTTGGCCTGTGTCACACAAGAGATGTGTTGACGTCATTATTGTCAGAGTTTCGTCTACCGTATTCTTCCCTCAAGAGGGCGTTCTTGTTGTTAGCATTGTGATTGTTTTCACAATGGCTGGTTGAATTGTTTCTTTGGTTATTGTTCAGTTTAGTGTACTTTCCCGGGCTATCGGAGTTGTTTTTCCGCCTCTGCTCGGGCGTATCGACAACGGTTATTACCTCGGACGTCGTGGTGTACAGGGATTTGGCGCGAGTGCGGAAGTCGCTCCCTCGTCGTGCTTGTACGTAGTTCCGGTATTTCCTGGAGATCTGACCCCGAATCTGAAAAATGTTGAAAAAGAGAGGAAAATAGCGAGAGCGCTTAACATTTAGAATTGATGCAAGGACGTGTGAGATCATTGATAAAAAGTTTAATAAAAGACTGTGATAGTTATACATAAGCACTTTGCGTTACAATAGTAGTACAATACAAACAGCAGGCTTTACAGTATTCACTTCAATATTTTGACCAAAAAATGTAGCAGACGACAAATACATTGAAAATTTCTCTATGCGTCATCATTTCAGAAGGTACTGTGCGAAGTAATTTCTAACGGTGGAAAAAAAGTTTATTTGTCTTGCTTTCTCTGCCTTTGAAATGCAATGAAACAAAACATCAGGTAAAGCAAAATCATGGAAAAAAAGATTAAAAAGAGAATTGTTTGCGAAAATGTCAGACCGTTAAATTGGTAGATGTATTAGCGATCAATTATTGATGAAATGTCTGGATGAAACCAACACATCGAAATGCAGTGAGATTTTGTGTGAGAATTACATGTAGAACACCACAAAAGTTCAAAGACACACCGTGGTGTCGGGAGCTATGGTTGGGGTGTGATTGGTTGCTAGTGGTGCACCTTAACCCTAAGCACCAAATGGGCTTGCTGGGTAATACAGCTCACTCACGCAGCGAATTACAATTGGTCTAATTGTGTAAGAAGCCAGAATATAGCCTTAATGGTTAGGGTTATAAAGCACATACAAAGGTATCTAAATCTACGACGAGTCATGGGGTGACTATGGGTTAGTACAGAAACTATGTTTTATATGAAACATGTATAGACATCCATTTAGTAGGTTTTCTAGGGGGGGTTAGCTGTGCGGTGACAGGGGTACTAGTAGGGTGTCATTCAATCAGCGCGCTCTTAAGGCTACGCGATACTCCAGCCTCACCCCCTGGTAGAATGTTTCTTTGCTCGGATGCAGTTGCTACAGTCGCGTCCTTTTTAAGGAGACAAACGGGGTCAGTGTAAAAATCTACGTGTGGACAAGACGGTTGGGACCATCCATGCAGTCTAGCGAAGGAAGAAAATAACAGGTTATTTCTGCAAAAATCACACGAGATTTGTGCACAGTGCACAACTTGAGGAGGTATACGTAAGGTTCGGGGAAGTGGTGCGTTTAATCGAGACATTTTGTTTCAAAGATTCTTCTGGTGCACTTGGCTCTTTAGCCGTCTGAACAAGAATAGTAGTTATAGTGAAGGTATACTAAAAGCAGTGCATTGTGAAAAACGCCAGATTGTTATCGTAGTGATAAAAATGATCTGTGCAGACTAAAAGACGTACAAAGATGTGAAAAAAGACACAGATAGTGCTGCACTTTCAAGTCGTTAAATTGAAGTGTGCACCGGGTGTATATCAAATATAACTGTTATTTTACTAGTAACGAAGAGAGATAAACTGTATTGGCGGAAAAGAATGCGGCAAAAATATTGCCTACTCGGAAAACTTTAAAATTTTTAAAAAGCAAAAATAATGGTATATTATCGACTAAAGTGGCTTCAAAACGAAGTTTTATCGATTTTGCGTGTTGCAACCATTAACGGCCTATTCTACAGAAAGTACTTATTGAAAGCGACCAGCGTGATTTTCCTCGTGAGAACACGTGAACCGTACGAAAAAGAAGACAAAGGCGGTTATCCACTCATTCACGGAAACGACTCTTCAAAAAAGTGGCAAAAAACAAACAGACTGGTAAGGGAACACGACACAAAAAAGTAGTAAAAAACGGCAACTAACTTTGGAATGTCATGCAGATGTAGTTTCGGTAGTTGTCGGTTTGTAGGCGGATGTCTTTTTTGAAGCATGCGCAGATGATGATGAATTTGACAGGGGGTGGGCTAAAAGAAAATTCCGTATGTATCTATAGATTGTATCCATTACCTCGCCGTTGAAGAAGCAGTATATGCAGGCGACAAAGAAACCCTGAGAACGAAGACAAAAACATTGGAAAAGTTAGTCAATTTCTGATTTATTGCATGCATGCAGACGGGTAACACACACACACACCCACACAAATATATACATATATACACACACACACATATATATATATATACACACACACACACACACACACACACACACACAAGATATATATTTGCAAGATGGATGAAATTTAAGTAACATTTACCATACTTGACGTATTTTATCTCTCTCTCTCTCTCTCTCTCTCTCTCTCTCTCTCTCTCTCTCTATATACAATTATGAGAGAGAGAGGAGGAGAGAGAGAGAGAGAGAGGAGAGAGAGAGAGAGAGAGAGAGAGAGAGAGAGAGAGAGAGAGAGGGGAGAGAGAGAATGTAACGATAGAAAGCGGAAATTAAGCTTAAATTAATGACTGAGTAACAGAGTTCACTGAAGGGTAACTTTTTATGATGTAATTTCGTTACCATACTCTGCGTACTCTGACCTGTTTGCAAGGGAGACGTTGGCTCCCGATTTGGTGCGTGAGCGTATGTAAATGAGACTGCCGAGAGACTTTGTGATATATCAGAGCACGCTTCCAAATTATTATACGCTGTTACTTTGGATTTGCCATGGTACAGCGAGCTGTTGTTTTGGAGTGACGCTCTCACTTTTCGAAATGCAAGTGGTACCGTGTATGTAGGTGAACAGCTGTTGATACGTAAAAAAATCTTCCTCTTTAATTGGGTTAATTTTGGTGTACCGACCTTACAGTTGGCCCTGGGGACCTCTCGCCGTTTCATCTTTCGAACTTTCATGAGAATTTCGAGTAAATTGCTTCCACTGAACGATATAGCCATGTGTTTATGTCGCTTGCGGCAATGTAATTAACATTTTCGAGACACTTTGCCGTAAGCAAGGGTCGGCTGAGACTCTCTCGGGAACGTCGTCGACGGCAAAGACAAAAGTCAAGAGTCTGGACTAAGCCGCAATCCCTTCGTTTGACTCCCGCAGAACAGAATACAAATACCACGTACATTTGACGCAAAGATATACCTGAAGATTTTCAATAAGGTACAGGATCCCCCGATAGAACCTTTATACTGAATCGTGACTCGTAAAAACCGGGCAATCGAAAGCACGGACGAGATTTTATCCATTTCGTTAATTAATTTGAACTCCATTGGCCCTCAATCGGTGACAAATCGATATAATATTTCCCCTGTGAAACTTATCCTCCCGCAGGGCAATACGGGGATTATCGGACGGGCGGACCAGAGCTCGCACGGAGATCGCTCTTTGATGATGGTCCAATCACGGTAAAATTCCCCTTCCGCAGTGCTACATCGATAACCAAGACATACGCCTATCTGTCTTCGATTTCGGCCTTATACATCAACCATTTCGAAACACCGAAATGTCTCGTCGGGTTGTCTGAAACAAGACTTGCCTGACAAGTGATGCGATGAAGACGTCAGCAGTTGCGCGTATTTTCACTTATTATTAAGACTTCGGAAACGAGGCCGACGTCATTTTGTTGTGAAGACTGTTAACCTTTATGTCAGCTATGCAAGTTAGAAAATGTATAAACAAATTCTACTAATTCTACTTGCACTTTGTTCTGAGGAAACTTCAAACAGTTCCCGTTTCGTATCCGAAGAACAAAATGAGCATTATCAACGTCCTCTAGCCAAAGTCCGTTTTGGCATCCTCGAGATTCTACTTATAAGATAGCAATGATATGTGTACGACGTGCCGAAATTCGAGACATCCCGCGGCAGTAATTGGGATGGTGCAATAGCGATTTCAAGGGGCTGGTAAAGACCACAGACGCCTGAAAGTACAGGCCTATGGTTCAGTCATGCGCACTGTGCATGATGTTACCACTCCCTTTTTTGTGCATGCATAATAAAGCATTATACATGAGCAAACAGAAAGACACGTAGATCTATACACATGATATGGAAAACGTAAAAAATTTACATTCACCTGAAAAGATATGAGTATAGCGATGACTAGATCGTAAATCTGCTCGGCTAAGCCGCCATTGGCTGGCTGGAAAGGCATTATGATAAAATGAAGTCCAAGAAGTGGTAGGAGGATCAATGTTGCCCGAACAGCTTTCCTAGAACAAGCAAGAGTTAAAAAATAATGGAGCGTTAATAAAATTACAAATTCACGATTGAAGGACAACATTTGACATTCATTTGTGGCAAATTGAAACCTCGACAAAGAAAACAATTTATCAATATTGACCTACAGAAAAAATTAGAAAGATAACTGATGAGTGAACAGGAGAGAGAGAGAGAGAGAGAGAGAGAGAGAGAGAGAGAGAGAGAGAGAGAGAGAGAGAGAGAGAGAGAGAGAGAGAGAGAGAGAGAGAGAGAGAGAGAGAGAGAGAGAGAGAGAGAGAGGAACGGACGGAGGTGGAGAGCAAAAAAATCAGACAGGCAGACTGACAGACAGACAGACAGACAGACAGGCAGAGAGACTGACAGCGAGAGACAGATACAGACGCACAGGCAGCGTGAAGAGTGAGACAGACTGGCTGACAAAGGGAGACAGAGAGATATGTTGTGGACAATAGGCTGTCAATTGTAGCCTTTACCTCAATTACCGGAATAGTTAATTCAAAATTTAAGCTGGCTAGTAGTACAACAGAAACATATACAGGAACAGAAAATCTGTAGAAAAATAATCGCTGCCCCAGCAGAGATTGCAGAGCCATGAAAGTTTGAAAAATGCTTACAGCCCCGAAACGATAGGTCGCAATGACAATAGGCGTTGATCACGTTTCCAAGAGGTTTGTAAGCCCTCTACCGTGTGTTCTTGTTTCTTCATCAACGAGAAAGTTTTATGATTACATCAATACTTACCTGTAATTGTGTGTGTCTGGCGTGTGTGTCGCTCGTAGCTTGGTGATCAGTACCCTCACAATGTTCAGCAATAGCACTAGATTAATCTAAGAGAAGTACACAATAGCCGATAGATCAGGGGTCAGCGCTATGATACGGATGTCTTCTTGAACTTGGAAGATAATGGTACTTTTTGAAGAAAATAAATGACACACACACTCATATATCTATGGATGTATGTGTATATATATATATATATATATATATATATATATATATATATATATATATATAATATATATATATATATATATATATATATATATATACATGTATCACAAAAGCACATTAATTAATTTTTAGGACAAACTGGACCAAGGTTATTCGACATGTACATGTAATACTTTGTAAGTAAATGTTTGAGGCGTCGATTTCCGACCTTGAAAAGATATATCCTTAAAAGTTTGAAGCCTTGACTTTGGAAATTTTTGTATATTCCAGGCAGTTACCAAGAATTGATAATCATGATCCATTAGTGTTGACAGTTTCTTTGAGAAGTGTGGGTAGACAAAGAAGATGTTACTGAATTCTTACCGCTAAGACAGCAATGATTGGTCCAGCGATGATAAATTCATAGGCAGTTTCATGTAGCCAACAGCTGTAAAACAAAATGGTCGCTCATCAGTATTTCTTTATTAATAAAAGTATTATCTACGCGACTAAAATGTGTTCGAGTATGGATTCTAAATCCTCATGACATGATATGGCAGCAGGGACTAGATTGTAATTAAAGTGCTACTTATACGGTGTGGTTATTTAGTTTTCCGAGCCTCATATATATATATATATATATATATATATATATATATATATATATATATATATATATATATATATATATATATATATATATATATATATATATATATATATATATATATATATATATATATATATATATATAAACCCAAACACACTGCCATGTAATGGGTAAGGAGTCACCGTGAACTCCAAATGAACTTCAGGTATGATCAGTTTCGAGTTGAATGACGCCACTTACCTTCCGTGTGATTCGACTGCACGAAGTATGGTGTAAATTGTGACTGGGACAAAAGGTGCGACTGTAAAGTAGCAAAAAAAGACAGGAAAAAACTCAACGTCATGTTCAGTTGTGATTCATTTCAAGCAAAGTGTCCTGTCGGATTAGCATCGGTCTGCCACACATTGTGTTGGGAGTTGAAACGAAATCAAGAAAGACACGTATTAGTTGTGTGCCTTCGTGCGATGATGGCGCAACTTCGATTGCCGTCTACATCGTGTGCTTTGGGATGAAGGCGGGAAAAACAATATCGAAAACAATTGGTACGATAACGTGCGATAACTGAGAATTGGCGAACAGAAGCATTCACGTTTGAAACGGAGCCCGTTTTGGTAACAGGTGCTGTCGTTTGTCTTAGAAATGACACCTGTTGGAGAATCTGGCACGCCTTTCGTATTGCAGATTGTTTGTATTGTTTTGTCTTTCAAAAATAGCCGTAATAAAATGTTTCTTCACCCTTACAAGTTACGGTGGCAGTTTCGTCACAAGAACATCGAGTATATATAGTCACTTCGTTGAATAGATTTTCACACTTCCTCCGAGTCAACGGCTGGTCATTGAAAACTATGAAATCTGAGCGCGCAAGTTTTAATTGGATTGGGTCTCGATTCGCCATATATACTGTATTCAAAAAAGCCAGCGCAAATCTTGCATTGGCATCACTTTAAAAATATCCCCCCCAGCCTCGTTCATCATTCGCTGTGACAACTGACTACAGCGGGTACACGCTCCTACCGCTACAGGTTTGATACCGCGCTGTCATTGACTGATGTGAAACATTTTGATTTGAGGTCGACCGAGTGCATTTGATATTAGCTTACCGAAAAAATAAGGGTCAGGGGGACTGACGACTAACTAAATAATTTAGAAATAACGGACGACGCGCTGACCAAGCCTCGCCCGTTAATTTTTGGCTTTCCTCTCGCCCTTGCCCATAAATAAACGTTAATGGTCAGCGCGTAGTCTGTTATTTCAATTATATTATCAACGAACCCCGAAAAACCGTCAAAATTTACGAAAATTTCCCGTGCGAACGACAACGGGGCCCCAGAACCTGTCAGTGAGTAGTGCGCGCGCTGCAAAAATTTTGCAAATCCGGAGATTTTTTTGAAAAACAGCGTCTGAACTTGGCCCACAAATGCTCCATTTTATTTTGTGGTTGACTGTGATCTTTGTACAAATCACAATTTTCGTTTTAGCCGTAAAGTTACTATGTTTACGATATTATTCATATTCACGGGCATGAAAACAAACCATTACTGTGTATTTGTGGGCAGTCACGTAGTTCAGCTCGACCAATTAAAACGCAGTTGACAGGGCATGGTAATATAATCTTGAATAATTTATAATTTGCAAGGTTGTGGTATATTTAAACTTACCCTAGTCATACTTCTCTTTTCCACATGATTAAAATTTTCAATTATGTTTGTGTTTGTTTTTTTTTTTTTTTGGGGGGGGGGCAGGATATCATGAAAATTTTGCTCCATGCGAGACAGCATGACACATGTGTCAGAATTGAAATTACCGACATTCGCGCCTTTTGTGACATTGATAACGTTATTCGAGATCGCGTTCTCGAGAAATGTACGGACAATTAATACTGGGTCTGATATTTGACACGGCTGTCCCACGTATCATTCTATCAGAACTTCGGCACCTTTAATCATGTTTCATCATCGGCGTCACTACGTCCCTGTGGAAAAGTAAAATCCAATTGCCAAACACTGAGTCCAAAAGTCCGGTATCTAACGGCCAGTCAAAATTGATCGATGGACAGACCGAATTTTACGCACAAACCCCCAAAACACAGGCCAATGAGCTATAGTTAAATTCATTATTCATACATACATATTGATAATTATTCAATATTATATATTATTCAAACAAATACGGCTGTGAAAAATGGCTCGCTTTTCTGGTTACCCTGCCCATTTTAAACCTGACGAACCTCAACATTTTCCCTGTTGTGAGCAGAGTCCTGGGAAGTAACTGAAATTTGAAATTGCTAAATAACACTTTTCCCTCGGGTAGAATACTGTACTAGTAGGGACCAACGCTTTTCCGCCCTAAAGACACTATTTTCAGAAGCCGTTTTACAGAAGTACATTTTTTGTCATGTTGATTTAATTATGAAAATGACTTATCCTCATTGCCAACTGCTGGAGCAACACCGTTTGACAGATCATATGCGTCATGCCGGTTTTATGTTTTCAACATCGACCACCATGTTTTCAGCGGTCACGCCAGTAAACTTCAGTGCTAGAAACCAACTACATATCTGGTCTGGGGTTCGTATCAAGGCAAGTAGTTTGTTGAATTCATTTTCGAGGGAAAGGGAGATTGTTGAAATGAGCTTTCTTAGGGTACTAAGTGTAATTTTCAAACCTTAAAAAGGTGCTATATATAGATCATTAAAAATGTTTACCTCTTGGCTCAAAAGTTTTATTCCATTTTATTTCATGGGGGGGGGGGCAAATTTCACTAGATTTCATTTTTACACTTATTTTTATTTTCTACTAGATAAACTACATGTACGCACTTCCATTTTAATCACGGTAATAGCCCCGCAAGGTCGAGCACGTGTTTTTTCTCATCACGTAGTAAATGCGGTTTTATATCAAGAAGATTAACAAATATCGCAAAATGGTCTACCCTTGTTATTCAGAGCCTTTACAATTATTTTAAATAAACTTAGGGAGTAATGACCACCTAGACAGCTCGTTGTTCGAAAGTCACGCCAAGAAATTGTGGAACTTGATACAACTGAAATAAAATATTTGCTGTCCGCATTTCCATCATATTCTTTGCATTAAGGGAGTACGCATATCGAAAGTGAAAGACTTAAAACTTTTGCTCAAACTTTCCTTCAGGAATTTTTCAACCATTCTCTTTCAAAATCAAGAATAAAAATTTGGGGTCACCGTGCAAATTTTGGTACTAGAGAAAGAAATAACCCAAGATTTTTTGATATTTAAAAATTCAAAATGGCCGCCATCCCTGTGTTAACTCTATGGAGAAAAATAAAATTTTCGAATTTCGAAAAACTAAGCCGGTAAAAAGTTTTCTTACACCAAGAGCTTTACAATGAACCCCCACAAGTGGTATATCAGTAAAGGATTGTAAATGCTTGAGAGTCCAAATATCTGTCCCCGAGGCGCGTTCTACCTTAAGGAACCTCCACCATAGCTCTTACGTTTTCTACTGTCATATGGTAAAGTCTGATAGGGTCATAGGTCATGGTAAATCGTAAAGTGGTTTCTCTACTTTATATTCATTTAATTTCCTGGGATGGTCAAAAGTGCTTCCCCTGTTACTTTTACTGATTTTGTAGAGTTTTGATGAGATGTTTTAATCTGTACAAAGAGTAATAGGATAAATTTAATCCGAAAAGGGTACATCGAAGGTGTGCTCTATGAGTGAAAATTTCTACATAAGGATTTTACGATGGCAATCGACATGTGTGACGACTGGACTGATGTATTTCCTAGTTCACCATCGCTCTAGATCTGCACTACTTTAGGTCTACGTTTTGAAGATTCATCTTTCGTCGCCTTTCCATTACCAAATTTATATTTTATAAAAAAAAAAATCTACGTAAATAAATCAAATGTACAGCTATGCATTGCCCATCATTTATCTACAAAAAGGCTTCGACTTCCCAAAGTCGGACAACACGATCCGCACAGCATGGAAGCAGTGTTGATCGATGCGTAGTGCATGGTTGACAGAAGGCCGAGCGTGGTGCAAAAAATGATCGGAATGAGAGAGCGGACTTCGCATCCAGCACTTACCCCAGCCTAATAAATAATACCACAGAAGACGGCTGCGCTCCGAGAAGACAGCCACCACGATGAGCGTATGCAGGTAGATACCCTCACACAGCATCCAAAAGTAGTTGCACGTTTGAAAGTACTGGGTCATCACATTCAACATTTTGCAGGCAACTTGTACACCCTGCAAAAAAGTGAAACAAAACGGACAAAGTTAAATTAAAACAATTGCGAGTCGATATCTATGCAAATTTAGTAAGTTGATTATCTGCTGGCTGCAAAGTCGAAGGGCAAAGGTAAAGAAATTAAAATCGCTAGACACTTGCATCGATATGATCGATTGGCGCTATAGGCTGATTACGTCAATCGAGGTCTAGTGGACCAACTATATCTGCACGTACGAGCAGTCCATCACGGGCAGTTCAGTATCAAATTCAACAGTAATCTTGTAAAACATATATCGGAGATCGGCTTGGCAATCTCAGCGGTGCGCTGTGACGTCGATGGAAGCGAATAGACGGATTTCTTGCAGACAAGACTTATGGCGTATGGTAATCCCACGGCAGAGCGCCAGATTTGTAATTGAAGATCTTGTGCGAAAATCCCAAGAAAGCTGTAGCGAAAGAAGGGCGCAGTCAACATTTCATGATTTCATGATTATTTTACCGTGGGGTTACGCTGGCTACAATGGACAAGTTACGTTGAGAACAGACAACAAATAAGTCAGTGAAAAGTTAAATCATTACATTTCAGGGACCCAGTATGGTATTTTTCAGGTCATATTTTGAGGAACATGAGATAGCAACTCTGACCGAAGGCAAAACAATGATTTTGCTTGTTGAACCACTTCATGAACAAATCACGCAAAGGCACAACTGATCAAGATTGAACATTGTCCATAAAAAAACTACTCAGACTGGCAAAGTTCTCAATACTCTGATGTAAATGGGTTTCGATGTTTTCCACCATATTGACGTATCCTGTTCAATGCTCCTTCTCAAAAATGCTTGGGAGTGGTGAACAAGCTAAAGATGTGTAATATCATATATCTTTTCGGGCCTGCGTGCCCGGGCTAGGTATTGACAGCTGAACGACCTCCTTCCGCGAGGTCATCAATCGGTACTTCCCTATTTCCCAATTCTGAAGAAAGCCAAAGTGAAGCAAGTTCCATTTCAATTTCATTGTTTTACAGAACTAGATAACCTTTTAAAGGTAATTCTGGGTGAGTTTTAGTCTTGACTTGTGTTAATGTGCAACCTGACGATCGTACAAGAAATGTGAGACGCGTTTGTATTGACTGCACGATACAAAATCGACTAACACTGATATTCGGTGCATTAAGAGGAACCACGTTTAACTCTTTATTACACATTTTCAAACCCATTTGATACCACGTCGTAAAGCCATTTTCTTCTACCCTGCCTACGTCGAAGAGTCGCGAGCGGAGAATTAGTGCAGAGCCTGGGTAGGTCCGGCTAATCGTGAAAAGTGATCTAAATTTTATTGGAACAAAAATGGAATACGTCTTCCATCCGAATTAGTTTTATAAGAGGGTTCGACAGTTGATGAGCGACATAACAACGTACTCTGAGTGGTGTCACATTCTGTCTGCCCTCTGGCGCGCGACAGAGACAAGCTAAGCTATACACTCGAGTGTCCGCTCGTCTTTGCTGACAAGAGCTACACTGGAAAATTTAGACGGTTGAAACTCAAGTCATGTGCAATCGTCACTGGATTTCACTTTCAGAGCACCAGGAAAGGTCTCCAATTCATCTTGGTTTTATGGGTACTACAGGTTTTGTGACTTGCAAACTTGAAATTTCCGCAAGCTCGTGAACGCGAAAATAAATTCAGGTATTTATGTTCAACTCGTTTGCATTATTTATATCAATGTTAAATCGCCATGCATGGCAACGCTATATTATTAATACATGGACTTTGGAGTTTTCAGTTCACATTGTCCCGAAAGGGTATGGTCTGACACTGTTTCCTATATCATATTGATGAGTTGCCTTCCAGCTTAAAATAGTCTGTCACCATTACATCTGGTAGTAGATAAGCCGAGGTTTAATTACTAGGTTCGCCGTTGTCGGATAGAGATGAACTTCACCACTTTTAACATCGCATGCAATCGCGAAAAGTCGTCCTCTATTAGCACTAAGCCCTGTAAATTAAGATATATTGTGGATAAAGGGCAACTTGAAGTTAGAATACTAATTTAAAGAATACTACACTTCACTGGAGGCTGCCATGGGATATGAAAAGCACGCCAAATGGATATCAGTTGCATGAGCCAACCTGTTACCAAAGCACGTAAATTCAATGGAATGGGTCTCCTCCGTGAAACGCAAAGAGTAGAATAAATGGATTCGGTATCCGGGCAACAGAAAAAAAGGGCAACTCTTTACGAGCGATCTTTTATTTCTTTTAAAGATACGATCTTCGCGGTGCATTACTCTTGGATGATATCGGCAATTATATTTCTCTTATACTTGATAAGTGCATAGGGGCAATAAAACTGAACCCTTCCACTATTCATCGTCATATTTCGTACCCAGAACTAGTACTCTGATGACCCAGAGATACCTAAGCAGTTTGTGACTGTTAGGACTTAAATGCACACAGTAAGTTATATGCTAAGGTACACGCCGTAGAAGATTATAGAAGATCTCGCAAATCCGAGTTTCGAAAAATCCGTCTATAATGGAATGTCCAATCTCATGGTATCGAAGACATTGATCCGGGGTATTGGTCTATTTGACCAAAACAAAATTTGCATAACCTCGTCGGTTCTCGTTGCAACCGAGAGTAGAAATCATAATGAGTTACAAGTGGCGCAACAGCTCCGAGTTGACGCAAACAAGATAAACGTTTTCAAACCCATGATTGGAACGCGATAGTAAGGTTTTACCCCGATGAAAGGTTTAAAAATTCTCGTTCACGAAGTGTAGAACGTATTATCCAATAATTGCTGTTGAATCGAGTAAACGACGTCACCCGACGTAACGTAACGAAAGTAATTGAGTCAGCGAAACTGAATTTAACCAGAATTAGGTATTGTAATTGTAGACAAACAGACATATTCTAATCGATAATTAATGATGAATCACGGTTGCAAAAGATCAATGCCCTACCATAGCTCATGATTAAGAATGTCTGCAAAATAAACATAGAGGGCAATTCCAGATAAATATACAACGCACATGCGAATGATTCGCCCGGTGACTTTGCGATGCGAGCGCAGTTCCTGAGAAAGAGCCTCGGTTGGAGGAAAGAGGCTGTCTGGCGTTCACATGTACCATGTATAGACCGACGTTGAAATCTTCCGGCTGATATCTAAACAGGTGACCATTTAGACATATTACTCTTTTCATGAGACCGAGTTCTAACATAGACCCTAGCCAGCAATAGCTAGTTGTTATTTGGTTGAACAGCAATCAAAACCATATCTTGAATTTCACAGAGTCTTTAAAGCTTTGCTAAATGGTTAGATGATCTTCTTAAGGTAAAATGCGCCTCGGGGAAAGATATTCGGACTCCCAAACTTTTCAAATTCTCTTCTGATCTACCACTTGTTGGGGCTCATTTGAAGCCCTTTGAGAAAGAAAAACTTTCACCGTATTGGTTTTTTGAAAATCGAAATCTTATATTTTTTCTCGATGGAGTTAATACAGAGATTGCGGCCATTTTGAATTTCAAACACGTGTAACTTGGGCAATTTTTTTTCTATAGTACCAAAATTTGCACGGTGACCCCTATTTTATTGTTGATTTTGAAGGAGAATGGTTAAAAGATTCCTTGAGGAAAGTTTGAGCAAAAGTGTAAGTCGTTCCAAAAATTCTTGTAAGAAACCTAGCCTGAACACGAAGATATTTTGAGTTGGTATAGCATTTGTCATCTTTCGCTAGCCGACCGTGCAAAATTTGTGACGTCATTCTGAACAAAACTCACTTGGCATACCTTCATATTATTTGCATTGCAGCGTTTGATAGTGCGACATATGCTAGTGGGGCCCGGGAAAATAAGATGTCTTTTTGATTTCAAGTCGAACACACTGACGGCTCGCAGGTTGTCTGAGAACCACACGGGATCCATGGTTCACATATGTTCAACAGCGGCGCTTCCAATCCGTAATTTATACTAAAGGTATCGGTTTACCTGAACGTATACCGATCGATTTGCGTTCGCCTCACATTGCCGGAAGCGACTGGAATCGAAGGCTGCCTAAAATTACACTCCCGTTCAATAAGTGCTAATGACAAGCAATGCAGAAACGTTGTCTCAGATTTGACCCTACAAGGCGGCAGAGCGATGAAGAATAAGACAGGAATCAGTTTTCGATGAAAAGCGAAGAGGTCAAGAGTTTGCAAACAGTGAGAAATATTATTGGAACGATTGCTATACCGTGTTCGAATAAAAAAGTATCGGGAAACTTAATAAACGACATTCAATCCGATTAGTCCAAAGGTGCATAACCGTTGAAATTATTCATTAAGGTATTATTTTTATCAGACACCGTGGCGCCTTATCGATGGTTTTATCATAATATTTCTTTGGGTGGCCTTACGTGTCTCAGTGTAATTTTGAAAATTACTGTTGAGTCGGGAGCATTGGATGATGGATAGAATGGGGCACAAAAGATACCTCATTTCAGGAGGTAAGGATTACTGTAGGTTGTCAAGGGAGCAGTCACAACCAGTGCTTGGTTTCTTGAACTATGAGCTCAGGCTGTCGAATGCGTACACTTAAAAGGGCTATGTGGCTGCCAAAAATAGGTACTAGTATTACATCGACTGTCATAGCATGGATGCAGCGTAGGGAGGCACAGCCTTCATAGGTAAAAGTTTTAATCGAAAATGGGCTCGTTACGTGAGGGAAACCATTGGGCAAAGGAGCCGCAAAATTCCCACGCAAAACACGCACTTCTAATATTTAGACGTCTCGATTCGTTCGCGCCCGAGTAACACTAGAACTGACCAGCCGACGCTGTTCGATGTACACAACTTTTCAAGCTTGGGGTGATGTGACAAACGCGGGAATATGATCGCGCCCACCATCTGAAATAATAGGATTCGCTTTTGTATCAATCACCGTCTCTCTCGCTCCCTGTACCGTTCGAGTTACAAGCAAATATGGCAAGGTACCTTTCACCAGCTAGCGACAAATCGACTCCAACGGCAAGACTTAACTTCGACGATAATGGCTGTCTACATGCTCCTTTTATTACCAATATACAAGTGAAACATTATACAGACGTACGTGTAGAAGCTGGATTCAACTAGACTAAAGCATCAGTGATCTACGCATCTTTAAAACAATTTTTATCCTTGCTGTTCGGCGAAAACCTGCCCGCAACATTATGCCTAACTCGGTTTAGTCAACAAAGTCATTAGTACACTTGACTAGCATGATAAAAGCCCCGCAATATGAAACACCTACACAGCTTCCAATAGCGTAAACATCTTCATACTGTTGTCACGTCTCAAGGGGGCTTTGTCCTCGTTTAATCTGTGAAGCCCTTCGGTTCAGAGTCATTATCGGCACTTTACGACACCAACATCAAGCAAGGTGTTAACACTCGAGCCCTTGTCGAGAATACCAAAGTCGAAGAAGTGACTCAAACTTGTCACGAAAACGGTACTTAGCACACTTTTCCTTCACACCTTTTCGCTGTGGTGTCGGGCGCGAAAGAGGATTTTTGTCAAAGCAACTTAATGAACAGTATTCATATATTTTTTGTCGAGGGAAGCCACCACTGGACCGTGAGAAAAGCCCTCCTAACCTCCCCTCCACAATGACACAACTATTTACCCTGGGTGAGTGTACGCTTTGTATGTGGGCACAAGAGGGGGAGGAGGGAGGGAGGGAGGGAGGCAGAGGTGCATGGTGGGATACGGCAGCGGCAACCGCTGTCATTGACATTTCAGCAGTAAACATCAATCTAGACTTGTCGAATTTTTTACGAATATAAAACTTGAGCGTGCGCAAACGATGATCGACTGCAAGAAGCTAATGTAAGAGAAGAACTTTTCTTAGTCAATTCCGCGTTTATGCTGGACAAAAAGGCACCTGGGACAGGGACAGGAGAGAAAGCATAATGTACACCTTGTACCCTTCTTACACAATAAGGGAAATGGCACGCGATTTTCTTTTTGAACGAACCAACAAATTTCCCAAACAAATATATGGCATTATTGTGTAGTCTACGTAGCTACTGATACATTTTAATAGAAACGAACACTGGATATTGTTTCCACCCATTGTTCTCACTGTGTAAGGAATTTACAAGAATAACATCACTGATAATCCAGAATTAAAAACATTCGCGGCTTATTTTCTAGCATTTTGAAATGAATAGATATTCGAAATGCAAACATGGATACATTTGTTTTGAAATCTTTCTCACTTAAGTATATACACACACATACACACACGTATATATATATATATATATATATATAAAATATACTACATACAATATTCATACACACATATCAGACAGATAGATGATATATTATGCTTACCTCATCGTCATTTTCAAGTATAGAAGGATTTTCAGCCACTACTGCAAACCACAGAATCCACGAGATTCCATTGAAGATAAACGAGAAAAACAGGTTTTTGTGCAGTGTGATGCGAGGGCAAGATAAATTTCTGAAAACCAAGAAAGAGAGAAGAAAATTTCATATTTGTCACTAATAAGTGTGTCCTTAAAACAACCTTCAAATAATAGTGTCGTCAGCGATCTCATTAATCAATCAATTCTCTTAATTACTCGCATTGTTAATTAATCCTTTGAATTTGAAAGACGGAAATCGATATGGGCAATTAAGAACTATTCAGTAATTACAGCAAGTGGACATGATAATTGGGGACACTCGAGAATCATGCACGCTTTTACAACTGTCAGAAGAACATCGCTTCATCTCTTTTAACCATTTTGCCGTTGAGTTTGGGCATAAGAGATTGAAGCCATGTTTTGTTACTACTCAGATTATTTGGTTTCAGTATTCTCATCTATCTATTGTGGAAACCTTCCTAGGGGGTCTAGTCGTTGTTCAGGAACCGCAGACTGCCCGCTAAACGCTCGACAGGAGTTCCGAATATACAAATTACTCCACTATGCCCTCACAGCTCGTCCCTGCATCTAGATACTTTGAAGACTGAAAGCGATATCGGATGAAATACTGTGTTGCATCAAAATGTGTGTGGGAGCGAACCAAGGTGTAGATAGATTAAATTAGGGTAGATGCCAAAGGTAGAGAATATCACTCGCACGATTGGCCACGTCAAGGTATCGCTCTTTCAATCTAATGCAACCCGAGTGTTTAACCATCCCCGCGATTAACGCTGCACTGGAAAAAACATGGTTCCTCGGGGAGTTAGGGAAATTCAATTGGTGCTGGATAAAAGTAAATCGCAATAAAAGACGAAGTTAACTCACTTGAAGTAGAAGAAGATCACCAGCGAAACACTCAGAGTGACTATGGAACAGCTGTAGCCAACGTACCACACTATGAGACCTCCAAGGGGTTCCTGAAATGGCGATTGGCGTTAAAAGTTAAACGTGTAAATAAGAGAAAAGTGCTGCATATCCACTCAAACTTTTTAATCGAGGAAAGGGTGTCAGTATGACGCAAATATTTTCATGGTGGCAGTGTTAGAATATGGACACTAGAAATACGCTTGTTTCCCTGCGAAATCTTCGCATTTGTCACGGAGCTTGTAAACAATCGTGGTACATCTCCTAGAGAAGCAGATTGGGTTGCCCCGTTAGCATTTCGTCTTTTAGCATGAACTATTCCTTATGGATCAAAAGACTGATGCATGGCGGGCGGCGCGTGTGGTGCGGGGTGTGCTCACCGTTTTGCATGGCACGGATTTCCATTTTCGTTGTCACGTTGTTCGTCAATTTTTACTGTCCATTGTATGATTAACACAGTGCTTCAATCACGACCGACAGTGTTTTACGGCCGACTTGGAGTAAAGATTATGAAGTCTGTTTATTTAAAGAACTTGACTAACGATATGATGGATGCCCTTTCTGTTTTACAGAGTCGAAACAAATGATGTTGGCTTCTCCTTTGGATTCACGTGAGTTTTGCGGAAAACCTGCGACATGCAACGCGTGCAGTTCGCAGACAGCAGCGGAGAGCCGCATTGAGAGCCTCGTTTAAAAAGCATATTCCTGGCTTTGATTGCTTCTCCCAGAACAATCGAGAGCGCCGTGTTTTGAAGCACCCCGGCTACTGCACTATCCGAGGTCTCGCGAAAAGGTTAAAATCGACTAAATCGCTCGCTTTACTACTGGGAAACTCGCCAAATGCCGTTAACCATTTGGCAACGGCATACCCTGTGACGTAAACCATCACCTTTCCTTGATACACAAGTATTGATTCTCCTGCCGTAAAAACTTTTTTCAAATTGATTTAGCTTCCACGGAACATATATTTTGCACTTATAAGGCCAATCTTTGAACATAATTTCAGTTCCTGACGTCTGCTCAACTTATCATTAACGATTTAGTATCGCATTACAAAAAAAGTCTCTCCAACGGGCGCTGCCCCTGTTTTTGTTAAAGTGTGCCGATGAAAACTCTGACTGTATTGCCTGCGTGTTTGGCCTAAAACGTCACAAAGTTAACCTTTTTTGGCAGTCATCTGGCACAGATATTAGAAGACCTGTTCATAGCGTATTCGGCACGAATTCTATATGGCACATATTGGATTTCCAGATTCTGAAATATCATGTAAGTCACGCAGGGCTTTGAATGTGAAGTTAACTTTCCAAAAAGACACTGCGTGCACAGTCGGGGAGTCGCTTGGATTAACGATCGTGTACGCTGTCTACTTCTCCTGAAGCACCTTTTTAAAAAAGGTGATTTTTAAAGTCGCTACTACACAAACGAGTGTCAATAAAATTAACAGGGGCATTGTCTTTAGTCAGTCTCGCGAGTTCCATCAGCTACAACCGTCTGTCGCCTTGCCGTCTTCTCTGTAAACATATGATTCACTTACACAAAACGTGTAGACAGGAGCTTGACAAAATTTGCCCTCTCTAAAGATGGCCTTCACAGATGTAGTGCGAAAGTGCCGGATAATGCGCTGGCTTCGAGGATTTGGAATTCACAAAAAGCTTGTTGGCGGGACGTACTTCAAATCCTGAAATGTATCCGTGATCTCGGTCCCGTGATGCATAGCGCAATACTGACTTTTCCGTAAATAGTGAACGACAGCATTCATTCGCGCCCATTTTACATCGAAAAGATAGCAAGGAAACGAGCGAACAAAAGCGCCAATATTTCTCTATGTTGTCGGGGTTAGATTTTCAAAATGTTCTAAAAATCCCATTTCCCGTCATTCTTAGCTATACTTTATCTATCTTAGCCTTAAAGTATAGAAGAGTTATCATCAATCGGCAAAGACAAATTTGGTCGTTATCTTTAAATTAGGAAACTTTCTTAGTCTGGTTGCTTTGTTAAGATTAAATATGTGCCTTTGCCTCCATTTTCAACACATCACATAATCATATCTACTTTTTCTATCCTTTGAATGTGAGAAAATTTAAAAATATGAGAAAATTTAAAACCAAAACCCAGATAAGTAAGCAGTGCGAGACTTTCGTGTTGTTTTTTTCTTCTCAAACAGCATCGGGCATTAGAGTTGCTCAATAAAGTACTTCTTGTCATACTCCGCATTGGTATAAAATTTTCACAAATTTTCATAAATGATAAAAGAGAGACTTGGTGGTGATTGTCTGGAGATTATTGACTTTTGTCCGACACACTACTTCATGCTATCTGAATAACAAGACCTGTCGTGAATGTTGAATATGCCTGGAGTGTACAATGATTCAGCAAAATTGTTGGCAGACGTATTTTTCAAAACTGTTACACCTCACACCCGTCGTGACTGCGTTAGAGATTACATCAAATTCAACAAACTTGTCTGTCATCCCATTGGTGGCACCGACAAACGTTTTGCTTACTGGTTATAGTGTAAATAATACATCAAAAGCATTGCATGAATTTAATAATTTCTCGTCTTCATCCAGTCATTGCCAGGAAAAAGATAACAAACAAACAAACAAACAAACAGACAGACAGACAGATAGACGAAAATTTTTTTAAAATCTGGACCAACTCATCCTTTTTCGCAAGGTATGTTACACAAAATACACATATTTTTTTCTTGCATGAGATCAAAGTTTGATTCACACCAATCACCTATCGCGCTGAGTCGAGTCACATATCGTACGTATATCTTATCGGCCTCACCGTAAAATGTACGTTTTGTTTGAGTACTTTTGCTCGATCAATCTATTTGGAAATATCATTTATCAAAAGTACATTTCATTTGAAACATACCTCAAGTTGTCCTGGGCGAGATCTATACTTGATGTGATGATAAAAGATAAGATAACACTGTCAGAAGAAATGATTGATTTTTAAATGTTTTTGTAACATCATTTTTGTTTGCGCAAATCTAGATTAGGCGTACAAACAAATTTGCTAGGGTATTGAACGCGTTGTGAGTAGCATTACAAGACACTATACCGTGAACTAGTTTTCTTGATTAGAATTGTCAACCTCGTCGATTAATTGTACACATTGTGTCAAACCTACACCACTAGATTAAAATTCATGACACCACGCACGATCGGATGTTGCCATTTCGCGTCTCAAGGTAGCAATATTAGTAGATATCCGACGGGCGCATCTCTCATTCGGTGTAAAACCTACACTTGTTTGTCTGTAAGTTGATTTTGACTCAAGGCCTAATCTCCAAAGGAAATCTTGGGAAGGTGAGACGTACAGCCGTGTAGTGAATAGTAAGTGTGTTTCTTCAGATATGGATTTCCATTTGATGACCAACAGTTTTATGCCTGAGAACTTGCTTGCAAAATTCCAATTCTCGTGTTGAAGGGAGATTTTTTTGTTATCGTAACTTTACAATGACATTTTAAAAAAACGGTTGAAAGGGTTAAACAATGCGCTGGCTGCCTTAATGATTACCTTTATCAACGGATCTGCCAACTTTGAATGCAATAAACGTCTCCTTTTGGCGACACGGATATCCGATCATTAGCCCTACAATGTCAATGTATGATCACTATGATAGCCAACGAATAAAAGGCAAAACAGGACTCGACATACAATCACAAAAACGGCTCACATGTCGTATCGTCGTATGCCAAAAATTAAAAAAAATCCAAAGAAACATCCAAACAATCAAAAACCTTAACCAAATAAAACAAAACTGATGATCTTTTTCAGTGGTTCTCATGTGGCTGGCTAGGGACTGTGAATTTACAAAGGCAAAAATTATGGAAGAAAACAACTCGATAGATATAGAGGACGGGAGGTAAATGGTGGACATGCCCAATCTTTGTTGATCTTTCAGCCGAATTGTTAACATTGATTTCTACTCTTCTACAGGTAAAACGGGGCATTGCTAATATCGATTAAAATTTAAGTCGATGTTTACAGCTTATGTGTCGCGGTATTTTCACTGATAAAAGAGACCGAAAGTTTGACGCACAGTTTGACAAAATGACACAATGGCGTTTCGCGAATTCCGCTCTGCGAGCGTCGACCTAAATATACCATCGTAGACACGCTTGTTGTCATTTTGAATCCTCATAAAGTGATATCCTTAAAATTGGAGGTATTGTATCGTGTAATTTATTTCCGGAGTTCAGATTCGTTTTCACCAGAACATGGCTGCCTTATCAGCCTACACAAATAATGGTAAATATTTAATGTGAAGCATAATTACCGTAATTGATTCAAGGAGCTAAACTGAAAGGGTCCCCAATAATCGCTGGCTGTCTGGATGGAAGGCAGGCATACGGAATGCATTGGGCGATGCATTGAATTGTGTGTTAACGATCGCTAGCCTCCAGACAACGTCGATCAAGCCACGCTAAACAGTTGACATTGACGTGAGTACATTTCAAAACCCGCTGTCAGGCCAAAGGCTTAAATATAGGAAAAATAGGTCGTGAGGGCATATTGACGGGGTCTTGCTGTGTCTGGCATGAAAAGTTGTGCGGCGATGGGATTGGAAGCAATGTCGATGATAATGACAAACCATTTTTTCCGGCCTTATTATTTCACTATTGATCACTATATATGTCATTATTATCCAACTAAGAGAGATTGTTTTCTTGTAAATACGGTACATGGTCAAGTATAATTGCACGAAAGTAGTCCACGATCATCCTGCGCGCGGTTTCACAATGTCACATTTTACGAAAGTCTTGCTTCAAAGTTTCTTGGCAGTTCTCAGGGTCGCCTGAATTCCTGGGCGCATATCACACCCCTTGCTTGCGAATTAACCTCTGAACAGTCACCGTAGAGGCAGATAGTGACGATACATGTTTTCATATATACTTTGATCATAAATTCACTCAAAACTTCTCATGTCATTTCATATATTCTTTGATCGTACTTCACTCAAAACTTCTCATGTCATTTCATATATACTTTGATCATACATTCACTCAAAACTTCTCATGTCTACTGTCTCTAATGTATCAGATAACCCGACAACCATAATCTCTCCCCCAAAAGCGTGAAAAGAAGGAGCACCAAAGTCAAAATGGCACAAAAATGCGTGCTTCCAGCAACATGTTTGCGGGAAATAGAGTAGGTCGTTTGAGAACCCCTTTACTGTTGCTCGCTGAAAAAAATGGGCAATATTTAGTGAATTCACACCTTTTTTAGATAAAAAAGGTTTGGTGGATTAAAAGCTGGCAGTTTTTGTTTAGATTAGGGACTGGACACAAAATTACAGGGGGGGGTGGGCCGGTGTTTTTTGGGGGTGGGTCGCCATTTTTCGCGCAAGCATTTTTGAAGGGTCATAAAATTTTGTGCAAGCCTATGGGGGAGGGTCACCTTTTTTCATGCATCAAAGCTGAAATTGCATGTGCACGTTATGGAATACTGAAAAAAGAAAAAATACCTCCTGGCACTTTCATTTTCTGCCATTACCATTTTCGGCGCGCCCTTCGGGCGCAAATTTCAGGTATAATAAACAATGTATTGATGATCCAAGCAGCCACATTGATTTAAGTTGTCATGATTTCTACTTATTCAACACTATTGTGCATAACTGTCCCCTATAATGACTCTTTCAATAACAATTTGGGAGATTAATTATTTGACATCATTCTCCCTTTGACAATACATTGGGTATAGGTCGATGTCAAATGTTCATGTCGCTGTATGTACATTTTTTAATTGTTTGAGGACATTGACAGAATACAAACTGTTCAGAATAGTGCATAGTGTCATCAATAACAACTGGAAGCTTCAGGTCGAACAACTTTTGAATAACAATTTAGGATCAGATAACCTATGAGTTATTTGTAGTTTCCTCATAGCCTACAATGTATAGTGAATCAACATTTTGGTGAAATTCCAAAATCAAATTTCTTGCACAACCATGGACTTGAAACCACTCTAGTCTAATCATGAATATTAATACTAATAATTAGGTGTACATAAATGCACAGGTTTACCAAGTTTTGTATTGGAAAAAAATTATTCATAGTTTCATCATAGACTGCCATGTATATTGAATGGACATTTCAGTGAAATTCCAAAATCAAATTTCTTGCACACCCATTGACTTGAAACTACTCTAGTCTAATCATGAACATTAATACCAATAATCGAGTGTACATAAATGCACAGATTTTCCTATTTTTGTATTGGAAAAAAATTATTCATAGTTTCATCATAGACTGCCATGTATAGTAAATCGACATTTAAGTGATATGCCAAAATCAAATTTCTTGCACAACCATTGACTTGAAACCACTCTAGTCTAATCATGAACATTAGTACCAATAATTGAGTGTACATAAATGCACAGATTTACCTATTTTTGTATTGGAAAAAAATTATTCATAGGGTTTCACCATAGACTGCCATGTATAGTGAATCAACATTTCGGTGAAATTCCAAAATCAAATTTCTTGCACACACATGGACTTGTAACCACTCTAGTCTAATCAAGAACATAAATATCAATAATCAAGCATACATAAATACACAGATTTGCCAAGTTTTGTATTTAAAAAAAATTATTCATAGTTTCTTCATAGACTACAATGTATAATGGATCCACATTTCATGTGAAATTCCAAAAACAAAGTTATTGTACACAGATGCACGTGTTACCACCCTCTTCTAATCAAACACAATTATGTCAATTATTCAGGGTCATATATACACAAATAGTGCATATTTTTAATTATGAAAATTTTTTTTTACAGTTTTGTCATAGACTCCCATGTATAGTGGATCAACATTTTATGCGAAATTCCAAAAACAAAGTTATTGTACACAGATGCACATTTTACCACCCTCTTCTAATCAAGCACAATTATGTCAATTATTCAGGGTCCATATATGCACAAATAGTGCAAATTTTTAATTCTGAAAATTTTTTGACAGTTTTGTCATAGACTCCCATGTATAGTTTTGTCATAGACTCCCATGTATAGTGGATCAACATTTTGACAGAAATTCCAAAATCAAATATCTTGTTCACATGTGCACTTGTAAACAACCCATGCTAATCAAGTATATCTATATCAGTTATTAAACATCTGTATATATGAACAGATATAGCTAGTTTTATACTGGAAAATACACGTTCGTAGTTTTCTTATAGTCGACTACATGTATAGTGAATCAACATTATCGATAAAATCTAAAAATTACATTTTTTGTACAGGCATGCACTTTTTACCTGCCACTTCAAGCAAAGTACATTTACATGAATAACACACATATGATTTGATATTTTTTGGACAACGCGTTATATCGGCCACATTTTGCCTTCCTTTCGGGAGGGCGACTTAAAAAGTATAGCAAGTCAGAAGGGGGTCTTTAACACATTGCGGGTTTTTTTGGGGGGTATTGAGTAACAGGGGAGGGTCACTTATTTTCATGCACGGATAAGGGGGAGGGTCACTAATTTTTGTGCATGAACTTTTGAAGGGTCACTATTTTTTACGCAGCGGTTTTTCGAAAAACACCGGCCCACCCCCCCTGTAATTTATGTCCAGTCCCTTAGCGGAAAAAATATCGCTTATAACACACACCTGAAAATTACCGATCCGAACAGGCAGGACGAGAGGGCAATGCCCTCCGTGTCAAAGACAAAGTATTAACTTCTATCGTCCATATCCCTTATTAGGCTTATTGAAGCTAAACATATTTGCATACAAAAGGCGGCATTTCGTGCTGCAAATTGCATACATGCAGTATCGATATTGTACAGTGTATGTTGCAATTACTCTGGACTAGGTATATTTTTGTCGCAAGTCGCTCATAAATAATTGAACAAATGATAAAACTCAAGGTAGAAAAATTTTTTGAAGAGGAAGGTTTCAAGTACGTGATTTTACTTTGAAATTCAAACATCCTTTTTAAAGGCAGAGGCCGTTTTATATCGAGCCTTTTAAATTGTAATCAATATAATTCGGTATTGTTCGTTAACAAGGGTTTGAATTTTTTAAGCCGTCTTGTTCGTCACGGCTCACTTTAGGTATCAATGATGTTACAATTTCACCGTTAACTTACGAATAGCTTACCATACATTTAAAAGCCTTCCATTAATATCCCCGATCATTGATTTTGCGCGCTCACATTTCGTTTTCCCCGGTGGTTTGGGAGTCAATACGGTCGATGCATCACGCTGCCAAAAAGGTCACTAAAAAGGATAGGGAAAACAGGGCGACATTTGAGGGGAAGCCGAAGACTTGCCCACGTTAACGCGAAATGTGCCAGAGTGTTGCCGATGGCATATTAAACCAATCTATGTTCTCTGTGAAGACGGCTCCTTTGCACGGCAGGTTTGCCACGGCATGCATGTTCTGATATGACAGCCACGTCACGATCAACGCCAAACCCGCGAAGCGATTAATTGCTTCGCGCGGGAAGATGTCCAGGTTTCAATGGAGTACCGAGTATACAACGTTGCAGATGAACAACTCTTTCGTGGCGAATACGTTGAAACAAACCTGCCACGCCACTCACAGCGCAATAAGTTCCATGCCAAAGAGTGTGCTTTCTCGTTTTTTAAGACCATATTTAAATCATTTCAGAGTTTCAATCATATCTCTCACAAGATACACCATTCCACTCCCGGTGTTGGGAACGTGTAGATTCTTACTGTACCATCGGAGTGATACAAAACTCGCTCTCCTATTTGCCATATGAGTCAGCATGCAGATATCGTAACAAATGCACGGCCAGGCTGTCGTCGACACATTTGAGATCTATACTGATCATTGAGGGGTGATTGATAATACGATGACAAATTCCTTACCTCATATGCGCTCACTTCCTCGCACAGCGTATAATTTGACCAGGTCTGATTTGTCTCGGGGTGGACGAACCAATTGCCGTCGGGAAGGCATACTTTGTGGGCTAGCTCTGGTGGAAAAATGGAAGGTATAGTCATTGAGTGGTGCCACAGTGAGGAGATGTCAAAAAATGAGAAAATATGACAGATCATGATCAACCTCAATAAAGTATACTCTGTGTCATTTCTGCCCATAATGTCAATAATCCATATCTTTTTCTCAATACTACCCAATAAATACATATTTAAACATCACATATTTTAACATTCTAATATGCATATGGAAGTTGCACAACAATCTAGCGGTAATTTGTGGTCTACGCTCATTTTGACATGGTCTCAAAGTTCAAAGCTTCCAAGATGATTCAACCCAGGAATTAATTATCACTTCCGACTATAGGCCAGGCTGCTGTCCCTAAATTATCACTGAATATTAAGCGCTCGCTGTAATCTTTCCAGCGAGCTTTGCAACTGGGAGATAAGAGCGTGCAGCCTGTTCTTGCTGGAAATCTCCCACAAAGCAGTCTAAATCTAACAAAAATTCACACATACTCAGTATTGCTAGATGAATCTGATCTGAAAAATAATCAGATTCTGAAAAAAATATTAGTTCATCTCTCACCGGTTACATAATATATTTATTAAGGACTTTTGTGCGATACTATAGGGTTTAAGATGCATCTCTTGCATTGCTTAAAAATACATGGCTACCCTACCAAGAGATTTAAGGCTTCACCCAAAAACCCAAACGGGACTCATAATTCTCGCACGCCTGTTAAATTCAATGAATTCTGTCCTGTTCAGCACGATCATTTCTGTGGCCTACGTGGGGCTTACTCGCCTCACTATCAATCTTATTCTAAACTCTGTTGCCGGTTTTTTTCTCACTTTTGGGACTCTCTTTTTTCTGCATCATACTTCAGTGAAGAGTGACTACATCCGGAAGTAGCCAGTTCAATTACAAAGGATCATCGAGTTGGAACAGCAGGGGGCCAACGGGAACATTTGTTTTCCATCATTATCTACAAGTATGGAACCCAAGGGGCTGATAGAATTTGTTACACCTCAAATGAGCACACCTTTAAGCCGAGCCTAACGGCTTGGATATTCTCTTTATCGAGACGTTATTGATATATTAGTCTCAGTGAGGCAGCACTTTCCCTTGAGTTTTCAGTCCATCCGCATAGATAAGCACATTTACACAGTTTCAAGCCATTTTATTTTTCTTCAATCTAATTAACGTGAATTGGTAATGTTCTCCGTGATACGCACTATAACCAGCGCCGTTTTTCGGAAGTAAGCTATTTTTCTAAACAATAAGCGCGATGGTACTTGATAAATAACTTGTCTTTGTACATTATGCTGGACTATTCAATGTGGTTTAAGTGATACGATCGAAATAATTGGAAGAAGGAGGTAAACAATAAAGCGAATTAAGATTTGGACGAAATCATTGCTTAGCAGTCGACATAAAATTTGTTGATCCTGCGAATGGGATTTCTGCAAGTTTTTCAGGAATTTGCCGCTGTGTGATCAATGAATGTTCGCAGAAACACACTTGTGCATATCATGTTCTTTGCGTAATGTTCCAAACTTGCTTCATTGACAGTATTGAGTCGTGAGCCGAAAACAAATAGATTACTCCTGTACTGACATAGACATGCTTAGTGACATGCATTGACGTTGAAGGTGGGTTAAGCTTGCGTTTCCCTTTTTAAAGTTTGATTTTTATTCGCCGAAAATGTTGCATTTTCATTTCCATCCCGAAAGCGGCGGAGTCACTACGGTGAACTTTCTGCCCATCAGCGATCGTTTGAGTTGGGGAGCGACCACGTTCGACTCTGTGACCTTTCTTGCATCAACGATTTCCTTCGTATGATCGATTTGTTGATGGCGCAAACGAAAGATAACCATCGACGTGTTTGGTAGACGGGACAATCGATCGCAAAGATCGGCCACGCACCAAGTCACGGACCATTTCTCGACACCTTGGCAACTGTCTCAGCCGAATCAAGATTATACGTGTTGTATGGGCAATTGTGATTTGCTCTTTTATCCATGGTTCGTATGTCCGTTAATTGACACATTTCTGCAGTCAGAAACTGACTTCTTTAAATGTTAAAGGTCGGGCTTCTTTAAATAAAAAAAATTGCATTAGTATTAGATTTTAGACAAATCGGGGAACTTTGGCTCCTAAAAGGGCATCTCAAAGTTAGCTCGTGACAAGAGCTATGAATTGATAGCAGACGATCCCACAAGGATTTTAATGATAAATTAATATTATCATGATTTTTACGACCTATAAAATGTATCGTCGAACTCCCGCTTTGTTTATCTGTTATTGTCACTTAACCGTGATCGCATCAAGTTATGACATATCGGGGAGTCTAAAGCTCTTTGTTTAAAAACATGCGAACAAACAAAAACAGGTCCATTGCGCGACTTTATGATCATAAACGTAAAATCTGCGTGCAACTTGGGATCTTTCACACCCATATTTATCTGAACACGATAAAATCATTGTCAAGTAAATAATAGATGTTCATTTTGTAGTTTGTTAAGCTGAGGTGTCTCCCTATTCCGTTGCCTTTTCAAATTGCTGTTTGTACACATTATTCGAAAGTGCTATTTTAATTTCAAGTCACAAACGCACTTTCTAAAGGCAGGGAGGGCTTTTCCTAATGAAAATATCCTTCGAACTGAACATTCGCTGTCATGCGTAAAGCAGTCCAACACAAACTGACCCGTGTAAAATTTGTATGAGTGGAAAGCGCAGCGGTGGTACGCAATTGAACGCGAAAATGGCCAAACCTGACGTTGCCATGGTGATGGCAAAACCTACGAGCGAAGATGACGTCTCGCATTCAGACTTCAATTGCTGGCAAGGATTATTTGCATACATATTAAATACTCGCCCGATTACAGGGCGTAGAAAAATTTCAAATCGGGTTTCAGAAAGAAAAAAAAATACCTTGGGCATCACACGTCAGCTTAGTATAACAGCAAACTTTATTTCAATCTGCTGCATCGACAAAGGGTCTCTTTAAGTGACAACGCTGAGGTGCATAGCATGCTCTTTCCCGGTAGCGACGACGGGGCAAAAATAGCGCATGGCACGTTGAAACGGAAGCAATGGAAATGGAGATTTCAGTTTTCATGTCGTATTTTTATGTTCATTACTGTTGTGTTCACTGAACCGAGACACTCATCAGAGCTTAGTCAATATCGTGATCAATCAGTGCTATTATGAAATGCCATTACAATCATCGAAATAATGCAGCATTAATGTAGCATGGCCTTCCATGGCATTTTCTTCACGTAACGCCCACCCCTCCATTCCTGCGGCATTTCTTTCCGTACCCGATCGAGGTTGCGGGTTTCCGCAAAAGTGGACGGCTTTTGTACACAAATCTAACTGGAAGGTATGCATGTACTTGTTAGAGCTGAATAAAGATATCAGCATTTCAACTGATCAAAATTCACCTATAAACTGTGTGAAAACCATATGTGTTCATGAACCGTCTTTAAACCCCAAACGATATCACAAGCCTTATAAGTCGATTACCTAATTGCACTTACTGATTATTTTAATAGCCGATCGAATATTGTTTTCGAAAATAAGATTAAAATTTAATAGTTGCAGCAAGTCAAAAACCAAAACTGCGCCGATGGCTATTTCCGACTATAATGCGGTTCAGGATGATTTGAATAACAATAAGACATTAATGAAATGCAAATATCTGTTGTTCGTTTGCTATGTAATGGATCAGGTGATTTTTATGGCTTGGCATGGACTTTGGTAAACTGGGTCGGGGTAGAACCGACGTTACATTTAGAAGGCTTGAGGCGGAGGACTACCCCTTGGGTCGGACAATTTCTACAAACTCTTGTTGAATGCAAGAAAATCTTATTGTGATACAATTGTAATATAGTTTTGAAACTTTCACAAACTACTGAGTAAGAACAGTCTTATGAAAAATCAAAACATGATATCACCACGCTAGATCGGACGATAAAATTGTAACATCATTTGTCCCTTTACAAAAGAACCCGCCGGAAAAATGCAGACTACGTAATATATCTTCAAGTTGACACTTATGCAAGTTTTTTGAAATGACGGAACTTTTCATTGCTTGGTCAGAAACTTTTGTGTCTAAATGTTTTTTAAAGATATCTGTAGAGGAAATTTTCAAAGAATGATGCGATGAAAAGAGTTGAAAATTGAGTTTCCACTGTCATGAATTTCATGAACTTTCATGAATTCCAACACTGGAAATAAGGCGACATGCGCTGCGTGAAATCAAAGGGCACCATGTATTCCTATGTGATGTGTATCTAAATGTGATACAGAAACATTAAATCTTCATGTCATATTTCTTGTCTATTCAATGTCACATAAAACGTGATCAATGACAAAGTAATAATTACAGTATCATTAGCATATTAGCATTGAATAGCCTTAAATGTACGCCTTGAATAGGGCTGGAAATAATATTTTTTTTTGCAAATATGCAAATTGTGCAAGGCTCGAAATATGTCGCGTGGTGCAAATGCGCACATTCTACAACATATTAGGATTTGCATGAGCAAGCGCCATGAGCGGCATGAAATCAAAGTCATACCTACAGTCATCCTCGTCATCATCAAGCGCTTGCCCTGCATTCTATAGACCATGTGGATTTGCTTTTGGCATTGTGCGCGCTTTACCATTTTTGCACTAAAGTTCATTTGCAGGTCAAATGTACCCCATTCTTATCTTACTGCTGTGTTTGGGAATTGAACTAATGTTGTCAGTAAATATACTTTCATTTCCCACACAATGTTAACAATTTGAAAATTTTGCGAGCCAAAATGACCAAAAGCAGGATAATTTGACATTTTAAGTGACAGATCATATCGCATGCTGTATTATTTTCAATGTATACGGTGTATCACATTAGTTCCTGTACTGAAACAGTTATAGCGTTGACACACGTAGTGTGAAACCTAGTCTTTCGATCCCCACCCTGCCCTATTAACCAAGGTTCTCTTTCAGATTTCATTGCAACAGCGAAGTTACTACTCACTTGTGGGATCAGATCCGGTTATAAAATTGGGACAATTAATGTAGGCAATCTCCCCGGCCCGTGTGTCGTTCCAGCATCCCCATCCATCAAACGTCCGGTTGCAGTATAGACCTGGGAAAGGAGAAACAAACCAAACACACACTGTTAGCAATAGCCTAAAGGTCGATGAGTCGTGCGATGCAACTGTGAGAAAATTCTACTCAATCTTCCGCAAGAAATAGTCCTTGTACTGAGATCTGTGTCGTATACGTTGCAATAAATCGATTCTGTGGATTCCGCATTATTTCACAGTCTGACGCCATTACAGCAGACTGATACTTCCACGCATTGCTTGTGTTTCGCAAATGTTTGTTTCGGCTTTTCTCTCTAATCCAGCGGAAAAAACTACTGAAAATTCTTCGCTCCAGGTTAAGCTCCTAACAGCATACCTTGGCCCCTGTTTAAGTCTCACTGATTTAAACTGACTACCGTAACAAGCGACTGTGATTTATATCACTATAGGATCACTTTGGGACATTTGTATGGCAAAACGTGAAATAATTGACAGGTAAATACGTTCCTAGCGTGTTTTCGTGACGTTTATCGTCACCATCATTAGCCTAATAGGGGTTTTGACTCGTACTTTGCAAAGGGGTAATGCAGGTTTCCTCTGCTGACTCGGTGTTGGGCGGCGTTTGCCCAGAAACGAGAGCTTTTCCTCGAAGTTTAGTTACAAAAAAAAAGTTTGAAAATATTGTTAGTCGCCGTAGCTTCTGTTTCGAGGCAGTACAAGACGATTGTGGGATCCATTTGTACACATGTAAATCAGTCACTGTATATTCACCGCGTCGTGCCTCCGAGCAGGAGCGTGTTCTAACGGCTTGCAACGCCGCCCTACATGGAAAGCGACACGGACAGGATCCATTCTCCCGTGACAAAATGGCAAAATCAACAATGAAATCATATTTTCCCTCTTGGTGCTTAACCTTTTCTGCAGGTTACACATTAATTCCGATCTTCAAATTTCTGTTGTACCTGGTAGCCGCGCTTGTGTCTCTGGCCTTCCGGGCTCGTATACACCAGACCAGTTGGGAAATTCATCGCGAAATTGTTTATTGGATCTAAGCCTTTGTGTTCTTGAATCATTTGACCCCTTTGACCGCGAGAGACTCAGAAGCAGATTAGGTTGCGATCTCGTGCACCATTAATATTCATCTTTCCACGTCGAAATTCACAGCCGCTGCGCTCGTTTTCATAACAGAGTGGCTACAAAAGCTTGTAAAATTGGTCAAGGATATCCTGTGAGAACCCACACACTGGCTATGACTGGGTGATTTATCGACGACTAGCTTGGCTTCCAGCTCCTTAATCCTTGTTTTAAACGAACGGAGGTTGTACAAATATAATTCAAGGTTGTCGCCGAGATTGGAAATAAATAGGTCCCTATTTTTTTTCCTTGACTGTTCTAGAAAAGCATCTGTTAGATTCCGGGAAGTTTCAATTGCTGTAAAACATTTGATGTTTTTTTGGTGGTTGAGAAGAATCGTAAAACAATGATATACACTATAAATGGCGCACCTTCAAACACTTCAAATTTGGATGACGTCTTGGTAAGGTACAAATAAACTAAGCAAACGAACGAAGTCTCGAGGACGACATTCTCCAATAGCACATCAGACTATTATTATAATCTTACGTGTCGGAGGAAAAATCTTCTGTGTGCCCGACCCGAAATCTTTGCAAATTTCGACAGTCATGTGGGATAACTGTGTTGCCGAGAGTCAGTGTGCATCAAGAGCGTCGACGCGTTCTAGTATGTAAGTGATAGTGCGTAGCTGATTTAATTAGGAGAAGAAGAAGCCGTTTGAAATGTAATATTGATCGAGTGTTGACAGCATCGGTCGCTGCTCCTAACCAAATATGATTATTACCACTAACCAAATATAAGCCCAGTTTGTAAAACATAATTATCGATATTTGAAAAGCCGCTTCTCTTCAATTATATTTCCCCTATCTAGAACGGATCTGTACGTCTGGTAGTTTGCCATACTGACGGATACTGAGACAACGACAAGAACTCGTCCAAATTGTGTATCCTTCCGCGCGAAAAGAACACGTTTCGAGCGTTATTGCAAAACCATGGAGATAAACTCAACATGACTTTCTTCTCTACTTTATAATAGTCTCAAAAGTACAATGGTTAGAATAAAACAGGTTCTAGGAGTAAATGCCAGCAAAACTTTTGTTTATTCCATTCCTCCGAAAGTAGCCATACGTGGGTATTTCGTGGGCTTACTGCAGAAAACAGCACCTCCAGTAGTCTTGCGCACTACCTGACATTTCTACGACTTATACCTTACCTGGCAAAACACCTAATATCGGCAGAACAATCAATAATGTAATGTCTTGACTCAAATGAAATGAATTCATTTTCTGTCACCTTTTTATCCCAGGACTCTCTGCGACGTGTCCCAAAGGTAATATGGTTTAACAACAATCCTGCATAGGCGTATCATTACGCCGGTTCCCACTTTCCCCAGAGTGTATCGATTCACACGATCTTCTGATTCAATTTCATAATTCTTGCACGACACTCATATTCCAGTGACCTTTCCTCGATTTGTCTTATATCTCTTATATACTTTTACAGACTACTCCACATATATTCAAGGTACTCTGTATATATATATATATATATATATATATATATATATATATATATATATATATATATATTCTGTTATTGTTTTTTATTATAAGGACATTTATATTTCAATATATCAATTCATTCATTCGTATATCTATCACCATATATATATATATATATATATATATATATATATATATATGCGTGAGTGTGTGTGTGTCTACACAGTTATACATGTATAGTAATTATGTTATTCTCTTTTATTTGAGATTTATCTATCCAAATGCGTTCCATCCATCAGATGACAAACATGACTCTCCCATATAATCTTAGATTTCTCCCATATAATCGTAGATTTCATAAGGAAGCATGTAACATACACGGAATACACCAGCTCCGTATAAAGCTTCATAGGATAGAGTGATAACCGCCCGGCGACGGGAAGGAAAATTTGAAAATAGTGTCTTACCTCCGTCAGTTGGATATGGGTCACTGATTATCCTTTCAAAGCACATCTCTCTCTGTTCGTCTAGCATTCCTTGCTGCTGAGGTGATAATGTGACGAGGAGGTCTCCCCACATGAAACTCTGTCAAGAATAGAAAAGAAAAGTCCTCCGTTAGTTGATCTGTCTGTTTTCTCCACGTGTCCAGGAGAGTTCAATATCTAGGGCTGTTTTGTACCACTGATAACCTGAGACGCATGCGAAAGAAATAGCCCCAACGCTGCATGCTAGCACACCCATAAGTTCCGTCTGTTTTCCGAAAAGATTTTTAGATCACGAGGACATCATGAGAACCTTGAACGAACACAAAGTTTATCGGTGATGCAGAGTCGCAGTGTCCCTCAGAAAGTCTGTGTATTTGTCATACGCATGTTCACACGAGACGAAGATTATAATGTGTTATTTGTTGCCCACTATTTGTGTTGGTCTTACTCTTGATCTCAGTGACATGCGATTGCTTTGGCCATGTGGGCCGTTTTACAAAGTGCTGACGTGCAAATGTACTGCACCGTTTTGCTGGTGATTAACAACGATAATGTTAATAAAAAGTGCAAAGGTGCTTTACTGTGCAAGTGCCACACAACTCGTGCTTCTGGTGAAAAAAATAGTTCAAAGGCCGCCGATGTAGAAATCTTGCCAGTAGCGAGGCTCTGGACGGGAAGAAGCCGTCTGCTCGGCAAGTATAAATCTCCAAATGCGGTTCACTTCAGGCGAAAATCTCAGCGCTCTCGAGTTTCCGTTCCACTGAGGGTAAACTCTTTCATCGCTTGCAATCGCTATAATGCCTACCGTGGAGAAATATCGGCGGCCGCTATGTCCTCTTGTAGATAAGGCTTAGTTCCGCCATGTTCAAAGCAACGATAAGTCTGGCAAATTTCTAGAATTCACATCAATTTTTATTCCGTCTGACTGGTTATTTTTGAGTTAGTTGCAAACATTTTGAAAAAAACCCAAACAAACACCCTAATATTCAGATTTCTTTAGATGGTACAGGGAATTTTTACACCGCATTTTATCGGTATTGCTTGTTAGGGTTACATGTTTTTGCTTTATATTAATTGTTTTTGCTTTATATTTATTGTGTGAAGTGTTTCAGGGATGAACTTTGCCAGAAAAGAAGACAACGGCGCACTATTGTTGGACATGACGGCGACTTTCATTCTTTGGGATCTGCAATAGCTCACTAACGTGAAGCCAAAGCTATATATGGTATACGAGACTTGCCAGTACGCATAACGCGATGACGTGGCTCGCCAAACAGGGGACTTAATTTTACGCGGTATCGTGAAGCAATTAATGCGAATTTTGATCATAATTTCTTTTTTTTTTGTCTTAACGAACACGTTTTGCATGCCAAATATTTATACTGGGTCGGGCACGTGACTGAATCTAAAGAAAGGAAAGCAAAAAAAGATGAAACGAAAGGTGAGCATACAGACACACACAAAAAAGACAAGGAAGGCTTGAATGTAGTGTAATATATCGTTCAAAAATGTTACCTCTGACCAGGGGAAATCCGTGGTATTAGACTCCCCTCCGTCGCATAATCCTTTTATCTGGATAGGAGTTTGATTTGGGAAGGAAATGATGGATAAAGAGAGGAGAATGGGAATGATAGAAACACATATGTCAATTTAGATTGTTAGCAGCAGGAGAAGATAAAAAAAGTTAGTATTTTGAAGATGATACAATTGAGACCCGCGACGATTAAAATAATCTCGCCGGTTGTGAAAAAAATTACGTTATGTTATGTTATGAGTGCTGTTTTTGTTAGGTATGTTAGATATTTTGGCAAAAAAAATTAGTTATGAATTGCGTGTTGTTGTAAGTTTGGTAAACTTTAAAGATATTGGCTTCAGATGCATGGCAGGACCCACCACCACTGCCGCCGGAAAAAACCCACAAACGCACACACACACACACCCACACATACACGGAATGATACACAGATTCGACAAACTACTGACTTACCTGAGACAAGAATACTAGCACGTACAATCCCTTTGTTAAGACGTTTGTGTTCATGTTGGCAGCGCTGCAGTACTGGAAAGCTTGAGCGATAATCCTGCAATTGATAACAAACATTTACACGTCAGGCTGCGGTAACAATTCGACGCAGGGCTCTCTGGATAACTTCACATGTTTCCGTTGACTCTGGGAACTATGCCCGGTCACAAGAAGGTCCCTTCATAGCTATCACCTGAGCCGAGCCCGCGCTGTGTTTCGGCGACAATCAAGACAGTGTTGTCAACTCGCTATCTTTTCTCTCACTGAGTGACAACGCTGATATTTTCTTCAATTGAATAATTCATGGTAATCGAAAGTGCCGGTCTTCCTCTGCACCGAGCATGCGCGGCATATTGATTTGCGCATAACGGCTTTGTGCAGATTCATAGTGGCGTCAATGCAACGACTCAGTTGTAAATTTCGTCAGAAAATAAACAAATGACATTTTTGCGTTGTCGATCTTTGCATTTCTCAACATGAATAAGCTATATGTGTGATGGAAAATTTGATAAAAAGCAACGAAAAACCTAGCGATTTTTTTTCTTCTGGAGAAACCACTCTAGTGTTCCTAAAACCAGCGCTGTTATTGATTAATGTAATAAGTCGTCAACAGCCAGCTTTACACTGGATATCGATCTTGTTTCCCTTTATGCTTCCAGCATGCACGTGTAATGTAATTTTATCCTGTCATCTGTGCAATATGCTAGAGGTTTTCCGAATCACTGGATCGAGAAAAAGCGAGACCTTGCCAGTAATTCACCCGTCACGTAACGCAAGCAACCTGGCTAATCTTTCGGCAAGCTTTCCGACACTGAATGTCCTGATGACGTACGGAGATATTTTATGCAGACGTAATATTCTTGACGAATGAATGAGAGTAGCCTAAGGAAACGAAAATATAGGCCAGCAGATGAATAATCTGATTCATGACCACACTACATAAGCTAACCTCAAGACAAGGCGATTTCCATCTTGCAAATTCTCACGGGGCTGTATAGAGGCACATGATTGCCAGCGCACGAATTATTTGGATCGTGTTTCATTCCCCGGCGCTTCCCTACACGTGCTTCCGTGAAATCTGAACATGACCACGTAGAGAAAATTGATCTCAGATTTGCATCGCGATCATACATAAGCAATGAAAGCAACTCTAAAATATCGCATGTTTCTTTGTCCCTTTCTCCTGATTTACCAGCGTCGGGGTGGACTTGTTCTTTGATATGGAACATACTTTCTTCAATCTATATGAATATAATGTTTCTCTGCATTATGTTTTTGCTTTTGCAATTTTGTGAGATACAATTACCACGGTTTCAGACCTACGCGCCACAGCGAGAGAAAGGTGTACGTCACTCAAACACACTTTGAAAAATCAAAGTCGCCTACGTATACACTTTAGACAAACGACAGGCACGCGATAGATACAGGAAGACATGTAGCGGGACACAAGATTGGACGTCAACAATTGTTCAAAGGACTGGGACATGCGATGTAAGGAGTTTCGGAAACAGTGAGCAACTCAAGCCAGGGATCGATCAATAGATCCAGTGAGGGGATTGGTCAAGGTCGCAGTGGGAAATAAAAACTTTGAATAATAAAAACATTTGGGTTAAAAGCCTAGCCACTATGCAAAATACTTTGATAGGACTGGAATCTGGTCAAAAGTTTTCAGTGGTGGGCCGGTGGGGGAACTTTATGCTCTACCAATGATAGAAACATACTGCTGCATGTTGAAATGCGAATCCTCCGTCTCACCAACCCCCTCGTCAACTTGAGCGAATCCACCACAAGGGGCACTTGCATTGGAAAATGTGCAAAGTCATCATCTGAAGTTTATCCCCAGGAGCGATCTACAAACAATTGATAATTCTCTGGCTCTGTGAAATCATTTGTTTTCTCTGTTGTTTGATCGGCACACGATTAATCGCAAGATAAACCTTATCAGCTTATCTACCGAACCCTGTCTTGCAAAAGACATTTCTCAAAATAGAGCACATCTCATATTATCGAAAGGTATGCTTTCACGTTTAAGGCACATCGCAACACTATATCTGTCGCTTAAAAGAAACCCTACTTCAACATCGGCTTCCGTGTTGAATAATGAGCAGTAACGTGAAAATTAAAATACATATGGAAATATTCTGTACACAACAATTATCCCCGACAAACCTTAATTAAAAAGTAGGAAGTTCAAGAGAGGTATAAATGAAAGGTATGAATGAAAATGCATATTACACAAGAGATATTGATGTAGCACCTTTTCAGAAAATATGATATTATTGCAACTCAACGTGAGCCTGTATGTTCTATCTGCTTCAAGGTGTCTTTGTTGTAAAATGGAAATGTTATTGTCATAATTTCAGAACAGACAGGTGACCCGCTCTCTTGAGAATGCAAAGTAACATGGTTACTTTTAAAAACCTATTCATTTTGTTGTAATACGTTATTCTTGGTTAGTCCGGACTTCAGAGAAAAATAGGAGACACACAAAAAATGACCAGACCGGTTTCGGAGGTGAAATCAACTTATGCTGCAGCGGGTCAACTTGAGGAGAACAACAGTGATGAGATTACAGGCATGTACTGTAAAAGGTCTCAAGTGATTTCTCCACAAAGTGGATTTTCCATTTCAGACGTGTAGGGGGACTAAAGGGGAAAAAATAGCGTCCGCATGTGGTTGAATTACAGTCATGGAAATGTCAGACAAGTTCAAAGGCTAATTTAGGTACAAGGGTAAAGCTGATAACTGGCAAAAGAGACATATGCACTTTTTGTCATTGAGCATACGGAGACTGGAAGACGAGACTAGATGGAATAAGACAAGAAGCCATGGAATAATTTAAACTCTCTCTCTCTCTCTCTCTCTCTCTCTCTCTCTCTCTCTCTCTCTCTCTCTCTCTCTCTCTCTCTCTCTCTCTCTCTCTCTCTCTCTCTCTCTCTCTCTCTGTGTATAGATATGTAACACATTATATATATATATATATATATATATATATATATATATATATATATATATATATATATATATATATATAATTTGGGTTTGTTTACATAAACCGTGTATGTAATTTTTATGTATATAAATTTTATTTTGTTTTCATTTCTGTATTTCAATAGATTGAGTGTTACAATAGATTGAGTGTTACATAGTAACCTAGATGCATAACTGCCTCTTTCTCCGACCCTACGTTGCTTACGAGATGTTTAAAGGGCGAATGTACAATTGCGTATACAAGTACAGTAACTGTTATGGTGAGAAAAGCGGCGATCTATCCGTACACGTAGGAATAATAGAAGCTGTTTTACATATCCTGAGGTAGTTTCTTGGAAAACAGGTTTTCGTTGACTGTGATACATGCCGCCCCCTTCTGCGCTGTTGGATGGTGATGAATTTCTTAAGCTGCCGGTTTTAATACTTTAAGTTATACAATTTAATGAACGCCCCGGAAGATCTCCGGTGTAAGTCGTGAGTTCAGTTTTCAATCATCGTGCGGTAAATTCACGACATGAAAAAAGTGGTATCATGCATTTTGCTGTTATTCATACTTTCGATTTACAGACAACGTAGACACATACATGCTGCTGTATGACTTCCGTATTGTGAAACGTGATGCGGGATGTTGAAGAGGGGAGGGATCAATAATCATTGGGTATATGGAGATAACGTTACCTTAAATTAAGTAATGAAAACAAAATGCACAAGAAACAAACCATAAAAACAAAAAATGTTCAAGGAACCAAAATATAAAATTATTGCACTTGCTACATGAAGCTAAAATACCACAATATGAAGCCAAAGTGAACAAGAGACAAATAGGGGTGACCTCGCGCACCCTTACTTGCCGCCGAAAAGTCACACACTTCTTCGAGGGCACAGGTACCGCATAGTGAGCGATAGCCGAACAAAGAGAAACCGCGGACGGTTGTCCTCGATGGTATGCAATTTTGAACAGGTATAAACAATAATTGTTCACAAAATCGCATCTAAATGCAAATTTCTTTTCCCCAAGCCTTGAAAAGCATATTCAATCGGAAGTGGGAGTTAATGATGAATGCCAACAAAGGTTTTTAGGTGATGAAAGGCAGGCGGCTGATATAACCCCGCTGTGATATTTAAGGAAATTTAGATAATATGCGTTGCTAGAACTATCAGTTAAGGTAATATGCACCTCGAAAGTGAAAGACTTAAACTTTTGCTCTAACTTTCCTCAAGGAATCTTTCAATCATTCTCTTTAAAAATCAAGAATAAAAATAGGGGGTCACTGTGCAAATTTTGGTACTAGAGAAACAAATTACCCAAGATTTACCGATATTAGAAATTCAAAATGGCCGCCATCCCTGTGTTAACTCTATTGAGAAAAATAAAAATTTTCGAATTTCGAAAAACTAAGCCGATGAAAAATTTTCTTTTACCAAGAGCTTTAAAATGAACCCCCACATGTGGTATATCAGAAGAGAACTGCAAAAGTTTGAGAGTCCGAATGTCTGTCTCCGAGGTGCGTTCTGCCTTAAAAGAAGCAAATCTGAAAAGGTGGCAACTGAAGAAATATATTCCCTTATTCTCAAGTTATATGAACCAGCTAGTAGCTGTGACTTTTGATGAGTATTTACAACTTTTGTGTCAACAACAGTTACGATTTTTTCTCTCTAAGCACATTGAATTTGATACACAGTTTTGAGCTTGTCAACTTAATTTTTTTGCGGACTTGGAATTTTTGACGAAAGACTACAAAATTGGCGCCAGATATACAATATTGCAGATTTCGTCACTTTTTTATCAACCGGATATAGATCATCCTCGGCCATAGGGACGTCTGTAATAAATTTCAAAGCAATCACATCAGCGGTTTCAGAGAAAACAATTTTTTACCAAAAACAGAAAAAAATGTTCTAGGGCCTATTTACAAATATGCATATTTCACCACTCTTTGAACAAACTAACTAAGGTCATCCCTGGGAACCAGCATATCAAATTTCAAATAATTGCACACATGGTTTCAAGAGAGAAGAAGATCCGAACTACCCAAAAAAGCAAAATTATCCCAAGATACAAAAATGCAACTTTCATCATTAATTTCGGAACAAACCAGACTAAGGTTACCCCTGGATACCTGCATATCAAATTTAGAGGCAATTAGACAGGCAATTTGGCAGAAGTGGATTTTTTGACCAAAAAACGGAAAAATTGCCCCTAAAATACAAGTACGAAAATTTTGCAAATTGAGGAAGGTCATAACAAGGAACCTGCATACCACATTTCAAAGCAATCAGACCAGCATTTTCAGAGATGATGTAAACTTTTGACAGATGACAGACGGACGGATGAAGGACAGACAGACGACGGACAATCATCCTTTCTAATGAGATAAGCCCCGTGTCGCTGACAGCGGAGTTAAAAAAGCACATACTTGTATCTAGGTTTGGGCACTATGACGTTGAAATCTTCGTTACACGTTCGAAAACATTAGAGCAAGAAGCTTGAGAGCATAGACAGTCCAATAAGGTAGTTCGCGCCTCGAAAATAAAAGACTTAAACTTTTGCTCAAACTTTCCTCAATAAAACTTTCAACCATTCTCTTTCAAAATCAAGAACAAAAATCGGGGTCAGCATGCAAATTTTGGTACAAGAGAAATAAATTACTCAATATTTACCGATATTTGAAATTCATTCAATTATTTCTATAGGGGAAATAAATTTCTCAAAAAACTAAGACGTGACAATGATTCTTACTCCAAGAGCTTTAAAATGAGCTTTCACAAGTCACCTTGTAGGCCAAACAAGTATTGTAAAAGTTTGAGAGTCCGAAAATCTATCCCAAAGGCGCATACTACCTTTACTATAGCACGACATTTCCGTTCCGATAAGACGAAACATAGGAGGGGGTGCATGAATCTTTACATCGTGCTGTCGCCTC